>NW_010207238.1:15291-35256 GCF_000695765.1 Mesitornis unicolor
ATGGAGGGGAAAGTGCTTACTTTATTAGTTTATGGCCGATTAATGGGAACGGTCATTACAATGATGGAGATGGATTGCTCCCATCAAACACAACCATCAGCCCCTTTCAGAAGGTAGAGGGGTGCCGGCGTTAGCGCCTCACTGCTCAGCCAGGGTCTGGGAAGCGGGATGCTGGAGAGGGAGACGAGAGGGGCTTGGGGAGGGCAGGGGGCTGAGAGGATGCTGGGGGAGGTTGGAGGACACCATGAGCTGGAGACTGAACGAATGAGAGGTTCAGGTAGCAGGACTGAGGAGTCACTGCTTCGAAGGAGGGATCCTGCAGAAGTGAGGAAAGAAAAGGAGGGAAAGTGGGGAGGCAAAGGAGACCCTATGCCAGCAGGCAGCCTGGAGGTGATATCCAGATTTCCAAGGTGTTTTCAGCTTCCACATTCAGAGAAAGGGCATCTCAGATGAGTTAGTATCCAGATCCCAGCCAAAGCAGGCAGAGGACAGACAGACAGACAGACAGTCTTGGAGCTCGGGAGCTCATCTCCATGGGTGTAAGCAGCCCTCAACCCCTGCCCTTCCTGGGCTCTGTGCTGGGACCCCCAAGTGGGGTGTGCAGGACCAAACTCTGGGCAGGATGCGAGGGTCGCTTTGGTTCACTCCAGAACACAGTTAAATACCTGCTCACAACCCAGGTGCCCCATGGTGATGACCCAGAGGTCCCCAGACACCTCATGATAATCCAAATTATCCAATAACTCTCCAGCCGCTAATTGGTAGTTACCCTTTAGATCCCTGGGGCAGAGTAGTAATTCTCATCCCCCTGAGCCATGCTACTGTCATTTACTAGGGCTGGGGGAGTAAATGCAGCAGGGAAACACTTACACTTGCATCTGCTCAATAGCCTTTGATTCCTCCTGTACCATGGTTGCAGCCCCTTTCATTCACCTCACCCCAAAATTTACACCAACCATGAAGGGTAATTTACTTTTTTCCCTTGAATGGGAATTTGCATTGGAGACAGGAGTTGGGAGACAGGAAGGGAGCATCTTAGACATTTGTGCAAACTTTGCTGTTTGTCTGGAAAGCTAAGGTCTGTTGAGCTCCACATATGGGGGGAAGGGAACAGAGGGAGACACACCTCTCGTCTTTTTTGAATGTCAGGGTTCCAGGGCACATCCAGGACCTGCTCTGAGAGCCTTCTGACCCATCTGCCCAGGCATTGGGTGGCAGAGGTCGTAGTGCATCTGCCAAATCCTTGGAAGAAACACACATGCACCCAAAGCAGCTGCTGTCCCTGTGCACCCTCACCCATGGCTGCTCCAGCTGATGCTGTACCTGAGCTCTGCCCAGCCTGGGCACCAGCTATCCCATTACCCACCTCCCCATAACTGCTGTCACAGGCTGTGGGCTTACTCTGTAGGGTTGGGTCCAGCTTGTTGAATACAGTGGTTTGAGGGCTCATGAAGCACTGGGAGATTGGCTTTGCCTGGTAACCAACCCTCAATAGCAATGCAAGGAGGATGGCAACGGTCAGGAGAGTAGGGTTATGCGTTTCCATCCCGTTGAGTCTTCTCTCAACCCAGCAGCTTTCTGTCTACATATGCTACCTGCAATTCAGCAAGTTTCCCATCTAATTGCTGTACAAGCCTAGGATTACTTGGTCTCCAGAGCTCAATGGAGCAACCTTAGCTTGTGATTAGGTGTTGTGAAGGGGTTGGGATCATCCAGCTGCTCACTTGCTGTCTCCACCAGCAGTCTGGCACTGTGGCAAGGGAAGGGCTCACGGCTGCACATCGGCATCGAGCAGCACTGCTGCTCTCCAGCATCCACACAGACCCACAGCCTTTCATCATTCCCGAGTGATGAATATCCACCTTAATGAATGGAGGGAAATTGGATTAGTGCTGAACACCCATGTGCTTAAACTGTGCCTGATTAAACCCCCATCTGTGCAGGGAAAGGCCAAGTCTTGCCGCCACTCAAAAGCCAGGGAGCTGGCAGTACTTGTGCACGGCCTCATCTGCAGCCTGTTTGGACATTTCAGGTGTTGAGGAGCTTTTTCCCTGTCTCTACCCCTGGCAAACTACCCCTTGAAGGCTGAGCTGGGAAGTTTGGGGCTGTTTTTCTTCAGTTTGCTGACCAGTTTCCAGGGGATGATTTTGCAGCTAAAAGAGGGAAGCTGTATGTGTAATCTCTGGGCTTGTTACCAGGTCCTTGCCTCAGCTGGGGAAAAATCAGTCCCATCCTCCCATGCCTCAGTTTCTCCATCTCCAACTGCTATCAACAAGGGCTTGAGCTTGACCAGGGGCCCTCATGCCCATTTTGATAAGCTCAATCCAGCAGACCCTACATGGCATTTTCTCTGGGCCTGAAATCCCACCATGGCTCTTCCTTGTGCCAGCTCCAGTGGCATCTCCATCCTCCCATCCAGGAGATGGCACTGACCCACAGACCCTCCATCCCGGGAAGCTCATAGCCCTTGAATGGCTGCCCTTTGCTGCAGACCCTGGGGACAGTAGTGAAACCTGATGCCAGGCTGCTGCCTGCTCACAATCGTGGTTGCTTGGGACCTTTTTTGGGAACGAACAGCTGCTGGAACCCATCTTGTGGGCAAATGCAACATCCTGGTGTTATCCCAGAGACACAGCCCAAGGAACCCTTTCTGCTGTCCTCCCCAGATACAGGGTCTTCCACATCCAGCACACAGCAAGACACTGCACAACAGCACATACCACACCCGGTCCCCAGCTCTGGCCAGTGCTGCCCCATCCCTCCCCAGACTCCACACACCCACACAGAGGACCAGGAGTTTGGTACATTACCAGCCTGACCATGAGCCACCGTGGATTAGCACAGCCAGAGTTGGCTGCCAAGTGCTTTTGGCATTGATTTTCTCTCATGCTCGTACGAGGTGAGGCTGCAACATCTGCTGAACAGGCATTGGAATGTAACAAAACACTGTTGAAGCTCTGATTGACGGCCCAACGATCCTGCAGAAGAACAGAGCATCAGACAACCAAGCCAAACACCAGCCCCTGGATGGTTTTTCCAGGTTTCCATGCACGGTCAGGCTGTGATTGTCCCTGGGCTCCACTGGGTTCAGAAGAGCAACTGTTGCCTTCACATCTCTTGGAGCTTGGCCACCAGCACTGCTTTAATTGCTGGGCTCCTTTGCTACCAGGTCCTGAGCAGGTAGGTTTGTAGCTGACTTTGTCAGCTGTGTAGTGTCACTGCTGTCCCAGCCTTGCTGTGAGGTGGCTGTGGGGCCACTCCACCCCAAGGATGCCACCACAGGGACCGATGAGCACCCAGGGCATGGGGCTGCAGGGAACAAGGGGGATGATCACCACTGTCCTTTGCCAAGGTGGCATTACAGCCCAGCACAGCATCACGAGGGAGCCTACAAGCACCCAGGCTCTCCCCCCACTCCATATTCCCATAGGGGAAACTTTCCAGTCCAGGACAAGGTTGCCACCAAGGATCCTTCACAGGTAATGGGAGCTCAGGCTCTGTAACACCCAGGCTTCTGCCCAAGACCACAGGCACATCCTGGCCCTGGGGCTGTGCTCCCAACTTGCTCACCCTGGGGCAACCCATCCCAGACCACCCCATGTGTCTCTGCACATCTATATCCCACTCACACTGAGACAGCTTGAACACCTAAATCTGACACCCACTTCCCGCAAGGACCACACCATGAAAACCCTGACCCAGCTTGCCTGCAAACACACCCCAAACAAGCTTTGCCCCCCTGTTCCACAAGCCAAGGTGGTGAGGAGCCCTCACTAACACACCTAGCAGGGAAGGACTGCAGTTGCCAGCAGCTCTTCAAGCGTAATGAAACTCTCAGGTATCCCAGTCTGGCCAAATCACCTCCTACAGACGCAGCGCAGTGCTGGAGTAGCAATAAAAGTGTCAGGGACATCTTCTCGTGCATCACCAGACTGCAGCATTTCAGGAGTGGCCTGCGCAGAGGTTAATTATTGCTTCCCTCTCTTCCCCACTCGCTCCCAGTTTAAGATGGATCTGACTGTCAAGAGGGGTGACAGATGAAGACAAAGCACAGGTACGGCTCCCATGAACTCTGCGCCTGCCTGTATCATCCTAGAGCAGCTGGGAGCGTATGGAGCCGAGCTGGGGGGAGGAAGAAGTGGGGGCGAGGAGAGGGAAGAGTTGAGAAAGCAGCAACCCTACCAGCGCTGGAGCAATTCTGCTGCGGGGGCCGTGGGCTTGCTGGACTGAGAGAAGAGAAATTACAGCTCCTTTCACCCCACTCTTAAGGCAGAGGGATCTTTTTTTTGCCTCCCTGCCTCTTCATGCAACTTCAGGGCTTCATGTCATATTGGCAGAGACCTCTCCCCAAACATCAAGGATTTAGGCTGACCACGAGAAAGAGCACATGGTCAGATGCCTTCTGCTCCATGGAGTTCCCATCACTGCAAGCACAAATACATATTTGAGCATCTCCACCTTGAGATATAATGTAAAAAAATCTGGGATCAAGGTTCCAGCTCTGCCACTATCACAGGTCTCTGAATTCCCATGCCATAAAGCAGCCTCTGGCTGGGATACCACTGGAGTCTTTTGGATGAAAGAAGGTTTGGGGGTGCTGCTATGGGTGGTCCCCAGCAGACAGACAGCACTGAGCATCTCTTTTCAATGTGCAGTGCCGGATGACTTGTCCTTCACTTTCCTCCCTGGCCCATGGCTTTAGTGCTAGCATAATTATTGCCATTAAAACATTTCTTTGACCACTGGAGGCAGAAGAGATGACCATGACCTTTCTCTCCATTTCCCAGGACACATCCCTCTCTCCAGAGAAGCTTTCAGATTTGTTGGCCTGTTTTGACTACCCTTGTCCTCCATCACCAGACCCACTGCCCAGGGGGCACCCAGCCCCACTGTCCCCAGCAGGGACAGAACACAGCTGCCTTGAAAGCAGCTTCTCTCCCTTTTCCAGCCAGATGGGGAAAATCAGTTCCTATGCAGCAGACAGGAGCACATCAGGCTCTCCCAGGAAAAGCCAGCTGCTTTGCCTCCCAGGCAGTTTTTCGGTAGTTAAGGGATGCTGTGACAGGGGAGCACGTGCTGGTTTTCCCCGCTGCCCCCGCACAGGAGTTCCCCAGGCTGCGGGAGCAGGGGCCAGCCTTTTCCATTTCAGCAGGGCTTGGAGGGGTTCATCAGGAAGATTAATTCTTACCCCTTCTCCTGGCTCTCACCACTATCTGGTTTAGCTCTCGCCCATGTTGAAGGGCTGCCAAAGCAGCACTCAGCATCTGGCTTCAAGGGGCTGCAGGCTGGGCACCACAAGCCTGGGAGATGCCAGCTGCTTCAGTCAGAGCAGCACCTGGGTCTCCATCTCCTGCCTTCCCCTTGCTAATGAGCACCATAGCCAGCTCAGAGGGGTAGAGACAACCACAGGCACCCAAGATGGGAAGTTACCCCCATTCCCACTTCCCAGAAGGGTCTGATTTGTCTTATGCCATCAGCTGAGGGATGAGAAATGCCACCATTGGCAGTTTTCATCCCCGTGAAAAGGTTTTTGCAGGTGACCCCAATGGGAAGGCCTGCCTCAAGCCATTCCCAGACAGTGCCTTTCCTTTCCAGGCTTTCTGGCCGTTTCAGCCTCATCTGATGCCATTTAGCTGCAGTTGCTGAAGGAAACATCACTTCAAATTAAAACAAAGGGGAGCACTTCAGCTGGACAACTTTGAAGTAGGAAGTTTTGATAAAAGCCTGTATTTCCTTCCCCTCTTGATCTTTTTTTTCTCCTCCCCTCTCCACATGGTGAGCTTTGGCATCACTGCTCCCACACAGCCAAGGGAAAGGGTGTGTGTGACCTGCCCCCCCAAACAGGGGCATCTCCCCTCACTCAGCCAAACAGCTTCTCCCCCAGGACAACAGGCTCAGTGCCAGAAGCTGAACCCTGGTTCAATCACTCTGTATCACCCAGCTGCAAGACAGTAGATTTAAAGCAAAGACACCCAGAGGTCCCGTCTCCTTCTGTGTGCACGCTAAACAGGCCAGCTCCCAGTGCAGGGAGGGTGCAGAGCCCAGAAGATATTTCCAAAGACAGAGGAGAGGAACAGAACAATTATCCCAACCCACCATCAGCCTATCCCATGGCTTATACACTGATGTTGCCACGTTGCAACCAGGGTAGGATGGCCTCTTCAGAGCCAGAACTGTTGTGCCTCATTTATACCATGGGAATAAATGAGAAAGTACTTTTAAGCTGCCATTTAGTTATCCCCTGCCTTCCACACGGCTCCCATGACTCCAGGAAGCTCTCATCTCCACAGCTGCTTTCCTGAATCCTTTTGAACCCCAGTGCTGAGCCCCAGGCAGTGCAGGCCACCGGTGCACCAGCAAGCCAGGGCTCTGCCCAGCCTCTGGGAAGCATCGCCTTGGATGAAGGCTCATCTCCTGCCTTCTCACTAGCCCTCCTGGAGGGCAGTGGGAGCACCTGGGATGCAGGCAACTGTGCCTGCTGGTGAGGGCATATAGGGAAAAGCTCAGAGCGTGTCCTTTCCCCATGCGACAGCTAAACAAGCCAAGACAATTAAATGTGCCATTTGATGGCTGCCTGACAGAGCCGGAGTTTCTCTTTTAATAAAAGGCCTCTTTCCTGAAGTCGCTCAGGCTGCAGCAAGGGCTGCAGCTCATGAAGTGCAAGAGCCCTTCACATTTAATTAAACAGCCTATCCAAGCCTGCCTTGTGTTGGCAGAGCTCACCGCGCTGCCGGAGATGCCCTGGCACCTTGCTCCTACCACAGCCCTCGCTGGGTGAAATGCCACAGCCTGGGCTCTTTGGACCCCCAAATCCACCTGCAAACCTTGGCACAGACAGAGCTGAGCCCCAGCATGATGCCACCCTGAACTGAGTTGCTGTGCCCTCAGATATCAGTGCCCAGAGGGTACATAGATCTTGCAGAACTGCTGTCCCCTGCGATGTTACCTCTGCTCTCCAGAGAGGCTGAGATCCAGCAGCTCATTACATGCAGACTACAGAAATGAGGTTCTTTGGGAGGTCTCTGGGGTATGAGACAGTCTGCATGAGACAGCCAAGGACAGGGGACCCCCTATGTGGGTTTAGCCTCCACTTCTCTGACCTGCAACTACAGAGGCCACCCCACAGCTGGGATGTCATGGCCATGGCCTCCCTGAGCCCCACGCGGTCAGCACCGGCTTCTGCCTGTCGCCAGCTCTGGTCCTCATCAGAGAGAGGAGGGGAAATGCCCTGCTCTTGCCCAGGGCAGATAAGAGAGATGGATAAGGATGGGGGCAGAGGGGAGGCCAGGATTTGGGTAGCTTGACTGGCTTTTTTGGAAAGCACTTGCTTTGCTGAGACCTGCAGCTTAACCCCTCCTTCCCCAAGGCCAGAGAAAGCAGCCAGTGGGAGAGAGCTGGGGTGTGAGATGGCTCCTGAGGACACCATACTAATGCACACAGTGCTTTTGGCCCTCTCGTCATATTTAAAATGAACCTTTTTAAGTTTTTGGATTCCTTTTGGAATCGGCAGCGCTTGTTTTATGGCTACTCCATCCTTGGACAGGACAGGCAGCATCTTCTCTCCCTAAACACTTGTGAGGAAACTGCTGCTCCCATCCTGTGACTGCAGCAGCCCAGTGGCTGATGGTTTGTTATTTGCAGGCACAGGCGCTTCAATCCACTGGCAGCTCTACTTGCAGGACACACCAGGCCAGAGCTCCCAAGACCCTCTTGGTCCCACTGACCGCAGCCAAGATGCAATAACAGAGGGGTTTTTTCTGTTTTTTTCCTCCCTACCTGAGGTCTCCTGGCAGAGAAGGACTGGCTCCAGCAGATGCCCCGAAGAGATGCTGAACAGCCACCCCAGCCCTCCACCACATACGGTAACACACATCTGGAAAGCAAGAAGGGTGAACGGGAATGGGAGATGCAAGGCTCCCACTGCTTCTGCTTCTTCTCTCAGCCACGGCTGGGAGAGGGAGGTTATTTAAAGCAGAGGGCACAGGTTGTGCTTTGGATGTGGGCATCCAACCAAGTGAATTTTTGGAGTGTTCACTGGTAGCCCAAAGTTGCTATCCCGTGCCCCGCTTCCTCATTCCCAAACCAGCTCAGCCCAGACAGCCAGGGAGGCTTCTGATGGGTCTGAGCACTCCCAAACCCAACAGGGCTCAGGGTCTGCTCTGCAGAGACCCCATCACTCACACTTTCAGGCCTGCCAAGCTGAAGGCACAGTAATTGCAAGCCAGATACCCCCCCACTTCCGAAACAGCGCGCTCCAGCAAGGACCAGACACAGGGGCTCCCATTTCCGCCTGCCTCTGGCTGTTATGGAGCAGAGAAGTGACAGAGAGCAGCCCCGGGGCAGAAAGGGCTGCGAGGAGAGACAGCAACCAGTGCTCAGATAAGGCAGGTCCCTGCTGAGCACCTCCTTGCTTCCGAGATAACCCCCCCCAGGCGCTCCCCGAAGGGTACCTATGCTCACCGCAGGTTGTGCCCGGGCATGAGTGATTTCCCTGCTCCAGTTTATCCCTCCCTCTCCACGAGTTCAAACCCTGATCCCACATTGAAGCCTCACAGAGGGGGAGAAAGCCCAGATCAAGGTCAGAGGTGCTGGACATAGGGAGCAGATCCGGAACATCAGACAAGCTGAGATGTAACCAGGACTATCTCCACATACCACCAAGGGCAGGTCCTTCCCACAAATGAACATGGGTGAAGCCCAAAAAACCATCTGCATTATGAAGAGACTATCCCCCACCATTCCTTCACATGGAGAGCTGTGAGGGCCCTCCTGTCCTCCTGCGACTGGTGCAACTCCTTGTGGCCCTGCCCAGGGATAGTCACCTCAAGAGGACAGGCAAGACACTATGTCCCTTCACTGGATTCAGGGCAAACATCCCACTCAGCCTTAGCAGTGGACACAGAGTCACATCAACAGCCCTTGGGCTTTTGAAGCCAGAGATAGGGGGAGCTTTCAGCAAACACAGCTGAGGAAAATAAAGCAGTATCAAGTTAAAGCCTTTTACAGGCTCCACCAGGCACCAGTGCCGGCAGAAGCCAGAGGGTGTTACCTAGCATCAATCCCAGCATGAACCCTCTACTGTCAACACCAGCTGAAGAGCCTGCTGAAGCTGCCCCACGCACAGTCCTGCCAGCACTTCAGCCAAGCTGGAGAAAGGAGGCTGTCTGCATAGCTTTATCTGGCTGGGAAGTCCTCCTTGAGACAGGAGGCTGCTCACTCTGCTGGAAGGAGATGCAGGTGCCCTGGAGCCCCTGGCTCAGCTCCAGACCACTCCTTGTCTGGACTGGGACAGAGTTCCCCATCTCCCACTGCCTCAGTGGGGAAGGGACTCTCTGTGGTGTAATGTAGCAAGAGCAAATCTTGCCTCCAGGGAAGTGACTCTCCTTGAGGCCATTCCCCCAAGCCAGATTGCAGGACAGTCGGACAAACCCCACTTCCATAGGGGATCAGCATCAGCAGTCCCCACAACACCTCTTACCCCTCTTCCAGCTGCTGTGCTGGTCTCTGTGTGATTAAGTACTGGTGTTTGCCAGGACTCTTCCCAAAGAGAAAGGGTGCTGCTAAGATGCAAGACCAAGGAGAGAAGGCAAAAAAAGCCACATCTCCTGGGGAAGTGTCAGCACTCAAGCGGTCAGGGAAGACCAGAGCAGGGACAGCAAGAAGGCAGTGCCCCACTCCTGCTATGTGATGAACATGGAGCACTGCCACCTCCTTCATCTGCACACAGAGGTGCCTCCAGGTGTAACTGGACCAGCTACCTCACACTCAGCTCCATCCCTTAGCTGAACCACAACCCCACAAAGCAACAGCTTGTCACCAACCCTCGAGCAGACCTAGGGTCTGGAGGGATGTCCACGCAGCCCAGCAGGCAACGCACACACTTGCTGCAGTGCCAGTCACCAGTTCCTGCCCCCAGATCCTGTAGCACCTCACCTCACACAGCTACACCATCCCCAGGAGCCCAGCTGCCCCCTCTGCCTGGTTTTAAAGGCAGCCCAAGGGGTGGTGAGGGTGGAGCAGGGCATGGCTGCCCAGGTGGAGCTGATTAGGAAGGGATGTGGGCAGGAAGTTCTTGGGGGAAAGAGGCTAAAGCCAAGGCTTTAATCTGCCCTCAGGAGTATGTTGTGATGTTAAGGCTGAGCTCTGCCAAGGCCTCTGGTGCCTGGGCAGCTGAGGGGGTGTAGCAGGCGTGGTGTAGGCAACAGACTGGAGCAGGCAGTGTTTCATACCTTACCCCATGCAATAATCCCCTTTTCACCCTGGGCTGGCTCACATCTCCCTGCCGTGCCCAGGGTCCCTGCAGTTCCAATTTTGGGGATGCATGGCAAAACAAACCTGACTCTGTGTGTCTCTGCAGCCAGCTCGACCAGCCTCTCCCCGCAGCTAGCATCTCCCCACAGCCAGCATCCCCCCGCCTGCCATGACTGATACAGGGAGCCCAGTGCTTTTATTAAACTCTTTGCTTCCTGTTTTAAGCTTAATAATAAATTGGATGTCACATTACAGCTGTGTTTATTAAAACCCATTGGCGTGGGCTCTGCTCTGCAATGGCATTTGAATTATTGAAAGCAACCCCCCGTGGAGACCTATTTGCTGCAAACGCAGGAGGATTTATTTCCATTTTGTTTATCAGTTGGTATAAGTGCTAGGTGGAGGCAGGGAGGTGCTCTTTTTAGTCTCTCCCTGAACCAGTACAACAGGGCAAAGAGGTGTCATGCAGAGGGCACAAGGGAAAATGCCCCCGCCCAGGGATGGGGACAGACTGGGGACAGAAGTCCTGGGTGTAGCTGGCTGCTCTGCCCCACTTGTCTCCCTGGCTTTGGTTGAGCTGCCTATGCCTGGTTGCTCTGTGCCTCAGTTTACCTGTTAGCAGGGTGAAGTTACAGCACTGCAAGTTTCCACCCATGCATGACCAGCATTCAGCTCAGGCTGGCTGAGACCCCTGCCAGAAGCCATCAGCCTCCCATGGGAGACACCCACAGCACAGGGGGACCAACAGGGTGGCTATGAGGGGTTTTGAACTTTTTTGCAGCCCTGGTTTAAAGCACACACCCCAGGACAGAGGTTGAACATCTCCAAGCTCTTCCCCATCCTAGCTGTGTCCACTGCAGTCACCCAAAGTCTGTGTCAAGAGGGTGCTCTGGCTCCTGCGAACATCCCAAGGGACACTTTAGGACCTGCATCCCCCAAGTTGGCATCACCCCCACAGCAAGGCAGAGCTGCTGCCAGGGACAAGGTGAGGGCATGGAGTAGGCAGGGGTGGATTTGGGGGCTTGGAGTGCTCCAGGGATGCCCAAGTCCCCATGTGGCTTCGCCAGCCGCCCAGCACGGTGACAGGGCTCAGCGTGGCCGGTGGCTTTGCCAGGAGATGGCACTGTTTAGCGGCTAATCGCGACAGTGGCCCAAATCTGAACTCTGGGATGGAGGTGCAGATGTGCCTCCTGCTTGAGCCCAGGGGGCAGGGAAGGACAGGGACAGCGTGTTTTCACTGGTGGACCACTTCTATCTTCCAAACCTGGTGAGGTTTCCCTGCAGATCGCTCTGTGGCTTGGTGGCTGCTTGGGGTCCCTGCTGCCAGGCGAGCTCTGGGCAGCACCAAGGTGGTGCAAGGATGGGGGAGGCACCGGGAGTGTCAGGTCGGCTGTTTGGAGAGCAGGGCACCCTGGTGTCACCACTGGGTCAACCGGCAACCATCTCGGTGGCCTCTTGGCCTGCAGCGCACCCTGGAGAGGTCTGAGGACCTGAATGGTGTCCTCACACCAGAGACTGGAGCGATGGGAAGAGCTGAGGTCCAACGGGCGCCTGTAGCAAGGGCTGAGTGTGACATGAACCACGGGTTTGGGGCAGAAATCAGCTGCTTTGGAGGCAGCAGGGGGCTGTTTTACCTGAAATTCCCCTCTAAGTACCCACGGCTGTGAGTACACAACAGGGGTGGCCAAAACGATTGATGGTGGTAGGGCAGTGCCAGTCCTGTGGGTGTCCCTGCAGGGACTAGGATCTGGTGGGTTTTTAACTGCACAGTTTTCGCTCCATTACTGTGTGTCTTCAGGGTCTTTCAAGTGCCGGCAGGACAAGATCCCCTTTCTTTGTCCCCAGCCTTTCAGTGACCTTTCGGTGCTTGGGGAAGTGCCTGCACCCTACTCACCTCAGGCAGCTGGGACGTGCCGGGGCCAGTGCATGCCCAGGGCCAGCAGCCACGTTAGCGTTTCCCCGTCCAGCTGATCCTGTTCCTGACGTCAGCCCAACATCTGGGCTGAGCTGCTGTTCTGAGAGCAGGCAGCTGGGCTGGCGGGAGCTTCTCGGCCCCCACCACCCCCGGAAAGTAACCGCCCCAAAACCTGGCAAGCAAAGAGATTCTGCACTGCACACTGTTGGGGTGCGCTCTCTGTCCCCACACTGATACCAGGTTTGGCTGATTCCCTTGGACACTTCAGGTGCCCAGAGCCAAGCAGAGCATCTGCCATCGGCAGAGCCCAGGGGACCCTCTCCTCAGGGCAGGGGCTGTGGGAAGCATCTAAGCAATCATCAGCAGAGCTGACCAAACATTTTTAGAGCCAACAAATAACCTCAATTAAGCTCTGTGGCAGTGACTGATTCCAGCCATGCAGTGATATTGGCTCCTTTAATTTTTAAGTGGCTGGAAATGGCAAGACTGGAAGCTGGGATGGGGAGCCTCTGTGCCCCTGGGGCTGCTATGCTGCCTCTTGTCTTGGAGGAAGTAGAGCCCCAATACTGGCCGAGCTGTCAGCCTGTAATGCAGACAGCCCTGCAGAGCACAGGGAGAGCCAGGGACGGGGGTCTGACCCACCCAACCCACCCAGCCAGTCCAGCGCTTCACCCACACCCAGAGTGACCTGGATTTGTGCTGGCGTGGGCAGAGGGAGCCTGGCCCTGGGGAGGGTTGGCATGGCAGCTCTGGCCAGGAGCCAACCCAGGGCACCAGTGGGGAGCCCGGTGTGCCGCTCATGCCTGCTGGAGTGCTGGGATGCTCTCAGGTTTCCCTGTGGCAGTCTCTGCCTGAACATGGCCCAGTTCCACCAGCCGATCCATGTGTGAAACAGGGAGGGGATCAGGATGGGCAAAACCACCTCAGCTTCTCCAAAAGCAGGTTTTGCACCCGAAAAAAAAGCAAAATAAGAGCCAACAACAAATTTCTGTTCCTGGTCTCTCCTGAACATCCTCCGACTCTGGTGCAGCAGCCCCAGGAGATGGAAGAAAAAACTAAGGTATGGGTGGCTTTTGCATTTCTCCAGCTGAGAAGGGGTTTGCTGCCAGAGAGAACAGACAGCCCAGCAGGCAGGCAGGCAGGGCACCAGCACTTCTGGCTGTGCCCACTCTGGCTGCGGCACAGGGGCCTGGACTGGCCCAGGCTCACCGACTGTGGGAATTTTGCTCCGCTGCCAACTCCAGACAAATCCCTTTTCTTTGCTTGTTCAGGTTTTGATGCTGTAATTGCATCATCTAAGCCAGCTCTTGAGAGAAAGAGGAAGAAATAAAAAAACAAGGGAAGGAGAGCAGCACGGCGCCCTAGCCACCAGCCTTGTCACATTATGGCTGCTCCTGCCTGGGGACTGGCCAACTCCTTCCTTCTGGGGTCAGGCTCCTTGCCACAGCTCTAGACCTCCCAGAGGCTGGGACTGAGCAACCAGGAGTGTTTTGGTCCACAGGGAGGTTTTGAGTCTCAAAAGTTCTGTAAATGCTGCTAGTACGGGAGGGCAAAGCCCCCCTTCAGTGTGAGCTGTCCCAGGGTGCCTGTGGGAAGCGGTCCTGCCAACTCTTTCCAGGCACAGAGCAGCTCTGGGCTTCCTTCCCATCCTCCCTCAAAATGACAACTTGCTCTAAATCACCAGCTCTGGGAGGCAGGTGAGTTTTCTTTAAAAATAGAGCACTTCCAATGGAAACAGGAGCCTTTTTGTTCTCCAGCCAAGCACAGAGCCACTCTGCATAGGGATGGGGTGACCTGCACAAGGGATGATCTGCTGGGGACCTCCAGGACCAGCTGTGAGCACTGGGACACGCAAGAGGGCTCCTCAACCCAAGCACCTCCAGAATGGACAAGGTAACATCCACGGTGTTCGGACCCTCCCTCACTCCCAGAATATTCCTTGTGGGTACAGGACAGTCACCTGATCTGTGGCAGCTTTGACCTATGTGTATATTTTAACAAACATTAACTGAAATGGCAAAGTAAAGAGCTGTTTGGAAAGGAAATCACAAAGTTGGCCAAAAAAGGCCAGAGAGTTTCTGACCGCATGGGTGGCTGGGCTGGAGAAAAGACAGTACTGAAATCCACAAGTGTATGGTTTCCTCAAATCACTACTTTTCTGGATAAAAACAAAACAGAAGAGGATGTTTTGGCAGCAGGTTCCCTAGGTCCCAGGGAGAAGCCTGACTGTCCCTGTGCTGGGGGGACGCAGATCAGCCCCAGGGGTGATGCACTGGGTGGCACAGTGAGGGCCCAGCCCTCTGCTCTGGCTTCTCAAAAATGCTTTGCACAAGTCAGAGATGTCTCTGCTCTGGTCCCTCTCTCCCGGGGTGGGGGCTATCTCCACTCCCAGCACCAAGCCCTTGTCACACACAGTGTGGCTGTCCCCACAACATCCCACCTGCCACTACACCCCTGCTCAGTGCTGGAGGACAGACCCACCCCACCCCAGGGAGAGCCACCCCCAGTCACAGCCCTGTGCCACCAACCAGCCAGTGTCCCCTCCCCAGGCACCCCCAGCAAAGGGATCTGTCACCCAGTCCCTCACCCCAAAAAAGAGGCTGCTGTGCCAGGACTGTTCAGAGAAGTTTAGCACTGGGCGGGTGCTTGCTCTGGAGATATCCCCAATGCTTGGAAATGGCCACGATGGGCAAGGTGATCTCTGCAGCCGGACATCCCAACTCCAGGCTAGTAATAGTCCTCCTCACTCTCCCCGTAGTCCTCGGGCGTCGTGTGGGGTTTCGGCAGGGAAAAGTCTGTCAGGTTGAGCTGGTCTGAAATGGCAGCATGGGGAACATGTGACATTGTCCTCCTTCATACCTGCCCCCTTACCCACTAGGACCAAAGACAAACCATGCATGGCAGCTTGCTGGGCATCTCCAGCACAGCCCTATGCACCAGCAGCTCCCATCATACCAGTGCACCCTGTCCAAACATCACTTCCCTCATCCCCAAGGTGAGCATGGGGACAGGGACACGGTGCTCACCTGGTGTGAAGACAGTCAGGCTGGCTAATGCCACCACCTCCCCGACCCTGTTCCTGGCGAAGCAGCGGTAGATGCCTTCATCCGTCACCCGCACACCCTGGATCTGAAGCCAGCCCGTCACTTCATACTTCTGGGGACCACCTCTGAACTGCAAGAGCAGGGGATTTCAGTTAGCACCGGGGCTAGAAAACCCCCATGTGGGGCTGGAATGGATGAGAAGAGGGACACAAGCCCAGGAAAATTCTTTGTCCTCCCCCCTAAGTGCCACTCCGGAGGTAGGCACAGACCCCCTGGATGCAGGTCGCTCCTTTTCCCACTACCCAGGCGACGATGGGGGGAATAGGTATCTCCTTGCCCCTGGAAGGGCCTGGGAACCCTGCTTTGGGCAGAACCCTGCGAATGTGCCCTTGACTCCCAGATGTGCCCCCAGTGCCACTATGGTCCCCAGATGGCAGGAGGATGCTGACGTCAGTGATTTGCAGGATGGCAGAAGCAAGGGAGTATCTATGCCATGGATGCAGCCAGCCAGGGATGGCTCAGAGGAGCCCCACGTCCCCTGTTTCAGCAGGCAGTGAGGTCCCAAGACTGCTCTGGCGCCAACCATGCTATTTTCTGTTTATCCCCAGCAAGAAATAGCCTTTTCCTAACCCAGCTGGGCTGCAGCTGTGTTTGCAGGCTGCTATTATGGTGTGGTGGCCTGGGACGGAGGACAGCTGAGTCTCTTCCAGCCAGGCAAGGTAGCCCTGCTTAGGGCAAAGGTCCTTGGCTGGACCCTGCAACAAGGTATGGGGCAATGTGAAGATCAGAAAGAAGGTAGGGTACCAGCACATCACCCTGCAATAGTGCCAAGTCCCACCTGTTCCCATGGTTCCCCCCATCCATCCCACCACAGTTTCCTCCCTGCGAGTGCCTGGCTGCCATGCATAGTCCCTGTGCCTCTGCCCACACACTCTAATAGCTGGGCAGGCCCAGCTGGGCACTATATTTGGGGGTGGCTGCGGGCAGTACACTGGCCTCTGGCTGCGGGAGCCCTGGAAGGTGAGCCCTGCTCGGAGCAATGGGCAGAAAAGGGCAGGGACTGTCTGAGTCTGCTGGTGGGAGCAGAGGATAACCAAGCCTGGAAGGTGTCTCGGGAGGTCTTCTCCTCCAGCCCTGCCAGTGGGATTGTGCATGAAGCCAGCAGGCAGAACAAACTAAAGGCAGGGAGGTGGGAAACCCTGCTGCAGGGCTCTTCAGGTCCTAAATAACATTCATATGTTCAAAAGATACTAGAGAAAATTGCAGAAGAGATGCTATGCTGAAGGCTTCTACAACCGAGAAGGCTCTGCCAGTCCTCATGGTGTGCAGGCTCCAGTCACCCCTTCTCAGACCCAAGCAGCCAGGCTTGGCCACCCCTAGAGGACAACCACCCTCTGATCTGGTTGCCTACAAGCTGTGGGAAGGGCTGAATCACCCTAGAGCCATGTCCAAAGTCCCAGGCGCACCACTCACTTGGACAGAGATGTGGGGGTCATCTCCAGGCAGCAGCATCTCCATGCCATCCTTCCTCCACTCGATGGATGCCATGGGGTAGGCAAAGACCTCGCAGCCGAAGATGACGTCCTGCCCAGTGATGTTCCATGTGTCATAGGGAGGAGAGGTGATCTGGGGCTCTGGGGAGGGGGAACAGGAGGGCAAGATGGGCTCAGAAGTGGTCTCACCCTTGGCAGGTCCCATGGACTCTCCTGAGCTGGTCCACTCCAGGGTGACAGATTTTGGCTCATGTAGAGATGCTGGGCCCTTCCCATGCCCCTCTCTGCTCCCACCAAAGGCAGACCCTCACCTTGCCCCACAACATGGTCCCTACTCACAGCCAGGACTGAGCATTCACTCTCCAGCCCCTCCTGGCCCACAGGGGGTTGCTCTTCCTCCTGGCTTCACTTTCCTCACCTGCACAGTGATGCTCAGAGACACATGGGCAGCAGGGAACAGATCAATAACAGCAACACTACAAAGCAAAGCTCTCCTGCGCCATCTGAGCATGCTCCTCCTGGGGGCCAAAGGGCAAGGGGCACTCATCCAGCTCAAGGCTGGTGGGGATGGATGAGATGGATGAGCTTCCAGCTGAACAAAGCCCAAAAACTCAAGGACATGAAGTTCTACAGAAAATGAAGTCAACCTTGACAGTCCTTGGGCTGTGGTGACAGCACTGGGCAACCTGTGTGGACTGGACAGGCTGGGGCACAGTGTCCCCACCACTGCCTGGCCCCCCAGCCCCTCACTGGGTTTTAACTGAGAGACGGAAATCGCACAGCCAAGTCAAATGAACCCAGGTTTCCATTTGCAGGAGGCAGCCGCATTTCTCGGGAGCGCTGGGCCAGCGTGAACCCAGAACTGCCGCCAAGAATTCGCTAACAATTCCCTGGAACTTCCCCATCTGCTCCAGCAGGATTTGCTGCTTCCCATAAACCCTGCTCCCATTTGGCAAAGCTGCCTCCAGACCTCTCCAGGCACTGAATCCATAGGGGCTGCCCCAGAGCAGCAGGATGGGGGGACTGGGAGGCCCTGCCACTCTATGGAGCAGCTCCCAGCACTGCCGTGACCCTGTGGATGCCGTGGGTTTGCTACCAAGTGAAATAGTGAAGCCAGATCCCCTTGCTTGTCCTTTCCCAAGAGATACAAGCCCCTGTCCCACTGCCCACACAGCAGCTACTGGGGCACTACCTGACTCACAGGGCCCCTCGTGGGCCACGGTGAGGTTGGCATCAGGGTGGGCGCGGGCAACCTCCAGGAACCTGCAGATTTGGGCGTAGGTTCTGCCGTCAGAGCCGCAGAGGGCCAGGCGGGAGAGGCAGGCACACTGGGGCTCCGGCACCTCTCCATGTCGCAGGTCCCCGGCATCCAGCCGGCACTCCAGATGCTCCCCGCACTTGCCGTAGAAGTGGTTGGTATTGTCCAGGTCACATATCTGTCCCTCCAGGTTGGCACACTCCCAGCAGCAGTCACAGGCGTCCCGCACGGTGCCAGCCAGGCACCCGCGTGGCGCCGGGCACTCCTCCGGCCGGCACTCGGCACAGCCCTCCCCTTCTTCCAGCAGCCGCTGCCAGCCTCGCTGGAGGTAGTCGGAGGGGCTAGGAAAAGCCTGGCCCAGCTGGAGCAAGGCCCAGTGCAAAGAGAGCAAGGAAAGCACAAGGCAGCAGGAACTCAGAGTCTTGGCTTCAGACATGTCCATGGCAGCTCCTCTATCCTGGTCCTACCATCACTTGGACAGAGATGTCTGGCACAGCTCCGGCCTCCCTGGCTAGATCTGAGGAGCCATCCTGGCCTGTGAGGAGAGAGAACATATGTTACCAGTACAGGGAACATCTCCCATGTCTCTGAGCCCTGGCTGGCTTGCCCTGAACCACAACACTGTGTGAAGTGCAGGGAAGGGTCGGTTCCAGCCCCTCTCACCCCCAGCCATGTCCTGCCCACTCTGGGGCTCCCCAACCAGCTTCTGCCCCGAGACCCTGAGCATCCTCCAGTGGGATGGTGCTGCTGACCTTACACCCACCAGGTTTCACCTTTCTTTCCTGGCAGCCTGGCAGGCATAGCCCAGCCTGCTCTGACTCCGCCGTGGCCTGGGGACCCACAGGGCTGGAGAGTCTGCTCTGCGCCATCATGACTCAGCTGATTTGTACCCTGCTCCTCGTCTCCTCTCAGGAAGCCACTCTCAAGCCAGGCACCCCTTTCCTTTCCCCATCGCTTTGCAAGAGTCACAAGCCCTGTTTCCTCCCTCAGCATCCAGGCAAGCGCAGTGGAGCGGCTGATCCTGCAGACAAGGGGCTCTTTCCATGCTGGAGGCAGCCAGCTGAGAGAAGCTGAGCCAGAAGGATGCTCCCCACCATGCCTGGCTCTTGTTCTCCTCCCCTCCCTGTGCTGTAACCTCTCTTTTTAGGCACCACTAGCCTGAGCAGGGGAAGAAAATCCTTCCCCCCCGAAAGATCTGCGATTCCCCTCAGTTATCACACAGGCAACTGAGGCTGAGTATGGGGGAACTCAGCACACAAGTGGGCAGTCAGTGAACTAGCATCAGGCCCAGCATGATCAGTCTGTACTGGCACAAGGGAGTCTCTGTCCCCAGACCTGCATTACCACCTCACCCTGTAAGCAGAGAGGCTGATCTGCCCTGGGCTTCCCATCTCTGCTGGAGACACACACGGGGTCTCAAAGCTTGTCCCCAGAAGGGGTGACAATGAACTGAACCCCTTTGCAAGCACCTCTCGGCCCCCTGTTACACCCTGGCTGCCTTCCCTGAGTAAAATTATGGTCCTCAGCCATGAGTGGGGTTGGGGAAGGGACACAGGCAATGAGGCTGCCCCTCCCCTCCTGCTGAGAACCGCATCGAAGGGGAGACTGCAGCCCTCCCCAGCAACCCCCACCAGCTGCATCCTACA
This sequence comes from Mesitornis unicolor, assembly GCF_000695765.1. Classification (NCBI taxonomy): domain Eukaryota; kingdom Metazoa; phylum Chordata; class Aves; order Mesitornithiformes; family Mesitornithidae; genus Mesitornis; species Mesitornis unicolor. The sequence goes on from NW_010207238.1 coordinate 34,899, forward strand.
GATCCCCCCACCCCCCGGAGCTAACGCATCCCAGAGCTGGGATGGGGTGATGGAGCTGGCCAGGTCGGTGGGTAACACACACACACACACCCCCCAGATAACAAACTGCAAAACTTCGTCCCGTTCACCGGAGACCACCGAGTCCCCCAGGGATAGAAAGGGGCAGTGAGTCCCGGCGCCGAAGTTCCCCCAGCCCTCCCTACCCTGGGCTGCACGGAGCAAGGCTCCAGCCCCCAGCGGATGCGGGAAGGGATAGGAGAGGGGAGGATAACTGCAAAGTTGGTGTTTGGCTCCCCAAGTCCGGGGTGCAGGCGAGGGCTGGCTCTGGGGGTCCCCCAAAAGCCCCCGTAGGGACCCA
>NW_010207239.1:0-3064 GCF_000695765.1 Mesitornis unicolor
GTTGTTCCTGCCCAGATACATACATAGTCCTCTATAACCATCCAAGAAATACCAGTAGAAGTAAATAAGTACCCAAGGATGTTCAAGATACTGAGAAGTTGTTGTAATGAGGGAGAAAATATCACATAAAAAAATAGCAAAGATGCCATTCTGTATTTCCTCCACAAAAATCTTCTCAGAGAAGGAAGTATAATTGTTGTCTCCATGAGATGGTACCTAAAGTATAGTAATGGCTTCTGTGCAGTAACCAAATACCAGATTAAGCTCAAGGTCAGTGTTTTAAAAGCATCACTAATTGCTACAGAGCACAGCAAAATGCAAAAGCCAACACCAGTATTTAGTATGTACAGCAAAAAAAGAGCATGGCTCAGATCAGATAAATTAATATCTAGAGCAGATGAATCAATATCGTGACTCACAATTGTTAACAGATATAAAACCTTTCTAATATGCTCTGATAAATCTGTCATTATCTCAAACCCTTCAAGCCCCACATTGAGCACCAAAAAGGGCTGTTGTTGTTTAAGCCCAGCTGACAACTGAGCACCACACAGTCGTCTCTCACTCCTCCCCAGCAGAATGAGGTGAAGAGAATTTGAAAGGCAAAAGTTAGAAAATTATAGGTTGAGATAAGAGCAATTTAATAATTGAAAAATAAAAATAATAATTGATAATAATAATAACAACAACAACAATAACAAGAAGAAGTAAAGAAAAGGTAAATAACAAAGAGAAATGAAACCCAAGAAAGACAAGTAATGAAAATCATAGCAATTGCTCCCTGCTAACCGACCAACCAACCGATGCCCAGCCAGTCCCTGAGCAGCGGGCCCCTGCCAACCTTCGCCCTAGCTTTACTGCTGAGCATGACATCATATGATCAGGGATATCCCTTTGGTCAGTTGAGGTCAACTGTCTCAGCTGTAACTCCTCCCAACTTCTGCACTTCCAGCCTACTCACTCATGGGGTGGTGTGAGGAGCAGAAAAGGCCTTGACTCTGTGTAAGCACTGCTCAGCAATAACGAAAACCTCTCTGTATTATCAACACAGTTTTCGGCACAAATCCAAAACATTGCTCCATACTAAGTGCTATGGAGAAAATTAACTCTACACTAGCCTAAACCAGCACACATGGCAAAATATGCCCCCATGAATTTTTGTCCTAATCCAACTTAGGTTTGATTTAAAGTCTGAAGCAGGAAGGAATGATATTATATGTTATAACTCTAGAAAGTCTTTATATCATTATAAGCTTTTTATATCCCTTTTTAATTTTTCTCATTTCATGTCTACCAACACTATCCTGGACAATGAACTCCACAGTCTTAATATATTCACTTCAGAAATTTATATGCTCTTGTTTTTATGTTATCAGTTATACAGAGTGTCCTACTTTACTGTTTTTAATGTCATCAAGGACTGACTTTTCCAGAAAGGAACATTTTAAAGATGGTGAATAAATACTAAAATTATATGAATAGCTTTTTTATGGAACTACAATGAAGATATTAATTTTCTGTTAACAGTGCACAGCTATCTACAACAGGCAGCTTTATGTCTACAGTGCAGACCTACAATAGTATTTATACTATAATACTTCTAATTCAGTATGGTAATTATTGCTTCCTTTGCTATATCTCAAGTAAGTCTGTTTTGTTCTGTATCACTTAGCTCATACTCATATTTAAACAAGAACAAAAAAGTTTGTTTTTCTCTAAAATCATTCAAAAAGAGACACTATATAAATAAATTCATTTCATAGTATGTGTTTAGAAGCCACATGTCTTTTTTCATTGTTTTGGGAATCAAAATATGGCAATTTTTACTATGTTGCACTCTTTAAATGCATCGCTAAAGAAGAGTAAATCTTGTTGATCAAAGAAACAAATAGGACACGGGGCAAAAGCTGTTCAACAGAGCTAAAATCAGAACAGTTTCTGTCATGAGTTTTTTCACACTTAAAAAAATGTGTGCCTACATTGAGAAGTGTTAATTCTCTTTTCTTGGATTTGGGTACTTACTTTCACAGCCTCACTCTTGGTTTTGATGATTCATAAGACTTCCAGCTGTAATAATCCAGAAAAGCTTTTAAGGCAAAACATTCCATCTTTGAGATGTCTCTGCCTTAAATTATTAATCTTTCCTTTCATATCTCTGTTTTATTCCAAAAGGTGAAGAAGTTTTATTTAAAGATGCCTTACAAATCTTATACTGCTTCATATGTCCTGCTAAAGAAGTGTAGCCTTGATTCTCAATTTGAGTCTTTTATACAACAGGACTTCGGAGAATGGACAAGCTCATGATACCCTTAGGAGTATTGCAATCATTAAGACCATGAAAAGCTGGCATTTTCTATGCAGTTTTTGGTAAACAGGGTAAGGTAGACTTGGGTAGGTCACGTCAAACTGAGAAGTGGTTAGACTTATGGAACTGCATAACTAAAACGAGAAGAGACCTTAACCTCTAATTTAGTAATTTTGAGCCATTAGAGTGAACGAGAGACAGCTGTCCAGCACTGATCTCCTTCACCTGGCTAGGTCCTCAGCTTGCTCATCTGTCATAGACAGATGTTATCACCACTCTTTCAGAAAGTTCTTCTGGACTTCTGAGTTTCAGCATTCGAATACTTTACTTGCTTTTCTTTTTTTTAAGCCTGTACAATTACAGTTACTTCCATGTTTTGGTTTTTTTTTTTTATTTTCATGTTATCTACTTCCAGAATAGTACCATCTCTTTGATATATGCACTGAATGTGGTAAAGCAAAAGGCTTTAAGGGAGCCTGGAAGCCTAAGTGAAATTAAAAGCCAAGCTAAATGAGTATAAAGTGTGACAACTTAACATTCAGTAAGAGTAAGGTTCTCATAGAGCCCAAGACTTTGTCAAAACTTTTGACATTTTTTTTTGACAAAAATTGTTAGGAGGAAATTATAACAGGTAGAACAAAGGGATACAGGTGAACTGATAAAGTATTTCAACTGAACCTCAATTGACTGTCTTATTTACTCTCCTGCAATTACTGTAAGCTATCACCTAGCATTTCACAGAATCACAGAATCACAGAA
>NW_010207240.1:0-29275 GCF_000695765.1 Mesitornis unicolor
AAGCCATGAAAACGTTGTCAAGAGATTTGTCTGTGGAAAAGATACCAGAAGTTTGAGTGCTTCCCTCTGTACCAAGTTCTTTCAGTTCAAAACGAAGCAAATAGCTCTTCATTTCATCAGTAATGTTTTTAATGTGAGCTGGGGAGAGCCTTCAATTGTTAAAAAAATGAAACTTCTGTTGTAGGCTGTATCATAAAACCTAGACCTGTGTTTAGTAAGAAGGTAATTAAATTAAGAAAGGAAAAAATTCTTGCAAGAGACTTAGAAAAAAATCAGTTGTGACAGGTTGCCATTTTCACGCCATTCATAATAAGTTGCTCTGAGTAGGAACATTAAGAATGAAATTATAATACAAATTGCTTGAAGCAGTTATTGCAGTCCCCTGAGTGTATTGATTTGTGTTTCTAATAAAGAGATGCTTTTAAATGTCTCACTGACAGAGACAGGTGATATATACCATTATGTGGATTAAGATGGACTTTTATTATTTTAATCTTTGTACTGTACATTTTAAAATAATAGAGTACAATGGAACCAGAATGTTTATGGTGCATAATTATTTTCTATTGCATCTGATACAAAGATGAGCCCTTTAGTAACAGAATCGTTCTCTAAAAATTCTGAGCAACTTCTGGCTGATCAAAAATTTTTACAGGTGTTTATGAAATTATTTAATACAGTAAATTGATAGAGGAGTATGCATAAATGTAGCATGCTTTACCCAAATTCAACAGATTCTGAAGGTGTATTAGATTTTTAGTAAATGTTTATTTTTTATGAATATTTCACATAGAAAACTATTATAAAGGATAAAGGATTTGTTTAAAACTTTGCAGATGTTTTCAAAATTACTATTAATATTAAAATACTTGCTCCAAATATTCATCAGCGAAAGATTAAGCAGCAGATAAACCTACAGAAAAAATAAAGTCCATCAGCATTTTGACACGCTACGCCATGGTTTTTACTATTATTACAATACATGTACCACCTTTCCTTGCATAATGCTTTGTTAGAGCTGCTAACAACTAAATGTTGTGGTATTTCATCTGCAGAGGGAACCTAAGTAAACTCACAATTTTCATGAAGCACTAAGAAGCAAAATATTGCATGTACACATGCACACGTGTGCGCATACACAAACTGCTGGGACCAAATCCTAATAATATTATGTGGCATGTATTGTTCCATCAGTATATGAACACTATCTAAAATAATTAGGTTCTGGACAATTTAGGGGAGGTTTAGACTGGACATGAGGAAGCATTTCTTTACTAAGTGGGTGGTTAAACACTGAAACAGGATTTCTAGTGAGGTGTCCTATGCCCCATGCCTGTCAGTGTTGAAGAGGCATTTGGACAGTGCCTTTAATGCCATGCTTTAACTTTTGGTCAGCCCTGAAGTGGTCAGGCAATGGGACTAAGTGATCAATGTAGGTGCCTTCCAACTGAAATTCTATTCTAATTAGACATCATGCTTTTAAATAGCATTTTATCTGCCACTGATAAAACAGGTGATGCTTGTATAACTAAACTGTACTCAGTAGTTGTCTAAATGCCTCTCAAAGAGTCTAAGAAGATTTTCAGTATTCTAAGTATATATATTCATTTGTTCCTTGAAGGTGCTTAGTTCTTAGTATCATAGTATCTGATAGCAATCTACTAAATGTGAAGAATGAAGCTTAATATAGTACATGTAAATTTACCTGCTTTAAATGTCTCTGTCTTGGTAGTTGCTCTATAGAGTATTCCTAAAATTTAAAACTTAATCTTATACTGAGCAGCTGAAGACTTTCTCTAGAGCCTGTTATCTACATCAACTCTGCATCAGTTGTCTTTCAGATTATTCTGTAAATGTGTTAACGTATCTTATGTGTAGTGATTGCTCAGCATTAATATTGGCATGGAGTTTTTCTCTCTATGCCTGAACATCCTTGTTTAAAGCAGTAGCCAGCAAGTAATGTGACCAGTAGGAATGGATTTGGGAACAGTAAACAGAAAAACACTTCAGGCTCACTGATGAGTGAGTGATAAAATGCAGTACTTCAGTAAAAAAAAAAATACAAAACCCAAAGTTGTCAACGTTTTTTAAGCATGTAGTTTTAATTCTACCTTTCTGTGGAGTTAGTGTCTTACTGTCTCTGTATCTTCTACCATGGGATGAGATTGGTTTGCATACTTCTGTGAGATAAGACACTTACTGCCTGTAGGTGATACTCTGTGCTAGCTAGCCCTGCAACAGGTAGGCAAGCAGTAATTGCTTCATTCCTCCTCTGTGTATTTGGGAGGTAGCATCTTCCTGTGGTTTCTCAAGGTTGACCATGATGATTACATGTTAGGTAGGGTACGTAGCAGTAGGAGCCAAAGGGAGGGCAAACGGAGTATAAAATAGACTTTTAGATTAGAAGTTATATTACAGTTGTGAGATTAAAGATTTGAACATTTTTTTAAATACCTGCACTTAACTGTTGCTGAAACAAAATTGAATTGTGATACAGCTGCAAACTAAAGAGGAGATAAGTCTACTCTCTCCTCTGCTTTTAGAGAAGAATTGTTCCAAATAGAACTATGATTCTCAATGTACATTGCCAAATTGAAACTCCTATGTCCAGTAATAAATACATGGTCTTGACTCTTATCATTCCTCTCTTCACTGAAATACAGATAGATGCTTCAGTTGTATTTCTTGCTGGAGTTATTACTGTTATACTTCATTCTATAAACTGGGTTTTTCTAATGGCAAATTTGTAGTTTTCCTGCTTAAGGGTAGATGTTTTTTGACTAAACCAATATTACAATTTAGAGATGTGGACCTGCTCTGTAAACACCGAGCAGAAGACTAAAACTGAAGTAAGTTTAAGCAAACTTACATATGAAAAATTGTGAAATGTATGTACCTGCTCAGGCATGTGGTTTGTCTGTATGTTAAACTTAGGAGAATTTATACTGTTTGCTGAAGTATTTAGTCATTCAAGCAACAATTTTCTTAACTTAAAGTCACCACTTTGTTTTTTTATTACAATTATAAAAATTGTTTCATTGCCTTAGGAGGCAGACGCAGTCTGAAAAACACAAAGATAGAGAGAAGAGAATTTTCTTAATGGATCAATTCAATATGTTTTTAATTCCAAACAATGTAAAGAAAAAATATTTCTGACAAGGTTTAATTTCAGTCTGAAATGATGTATGTTCTGTGCTTTAGATAAATGTAGAAATGGTAACCAACATTATTATAGTGTAATGACTCTGCATTTTACCTCATTGACAGTCACATCAACTTACTCAGGAATGCAGTTCCAGCCTTTTTAAAAAAAAAAAAAAAAAATCAGATTGAATTGTGCTCCTCACAATGCTGTAATCAGTAATCAATCCTATTTGGATAGATATTCTTAAACCTTGGCTTTCTGGATGAAGTTGGACTTGTCAATGCTAAAGGTCATTTATAGGTGTTAATTAACCAAGAGGGAAATTAACAAACTAAGGTTATTTATTTATTTTGTCTGGCATTTTGTTGTGTTCTCATTCTTGCCTGTTTAAAGAGCAGAATAGTTTTTTTGTTACCTGAATTTAGAATTGGTTTTGTAGTTTCGGTCTTCATAGAAAGCAAGATTGTTAGCACAGCCCTTCTGCAAATGTAACCTGTTTCCATCAGTGGCAACAGATTTTTGGGGTGAAGTTAGAACATACAATACTTAGAGGGAGACAGAAATAAATCTGAGGGAATGTGTTTTGTATACTGAGATTGAAACAAAAATTACTTGGACTGTGCAACGGATACACACACTCAGAAAGTACACAGTAATGCATCAAAATAAGGAAAAATTATCTTAAATAGAACTCCTCAGAAATCAGTAGCCTCTGTAAAGGAGCTACAGCATGTATTCTGCCTAGTGTGCTTCAGATGAGTACAAAAACAGTTTTTATATTGCTAATTCTTACAAGCAGCATTCAAAACACCTCTTGTTTTGCCTTATATTATAGAATTCTACATGTGTTGTTATGCTTTAATATCAGAAGTTAAACATTCAGTATTCATCAAAATAATAATATGGGGGGTTTTTTTTCCTGATTCTAAGCTACCCTGACAGCTAAATATTGCATGTCTTGTGGTTGGTACTTTGCTGATTTTGTATATGTTGTTTGTTTGGGGTTTTGGTTTTTTATAAAAAACAAATGAAAATCTAAGAACTGATACTGTTTTTTCTTTTTTTGTGTGTGTTGCTCTTGGTTATTTGAAAAGGGCCTCACAGGTGAGCCTTGAAGTAGTGAAAAAATACTTTTATTCTGGTAAACTGAGGCAAAATCATTTCACTTCTCTGCCTTCCCAGAAAACTCCTCTTTCTTGTGTTTTGTGACCAAATTTACTTCTCTACATGTAAAAGGCTTCTCTATGCTTGTCCTCCTTTCTCCCCCATTTCATGTGAATAATTTTTGAAAAATGTTTCCTTAAAAAGGACACCCCCACCTACTTCTTTATTTGGAGTGAAATAGAGTGGCTGGGGCAGATTCATATGTTCCCAGAAATTGATATCTCTTTACCAATTTACGCATTCAGCATAGCGTTTTCAGTTCTCAAAATACATGTTTCTACTGCCTTGACGCACATCCTCACGTTTGGTTGTCCAACATCTTGTAGTTGCATTAGTAAGCCATTCCTACCTGTTCTACCTCAAAGGATGACATTCATAAATCCGACTTCTATTTCTGTCCCTGATTATCTGTGTTAGCAGTCATAGCTCTTCTGTATGACGCCACCAGTCTTCTCCATCACAGAAACAGAATCACATCATGAATCTGTCGGTATAGACTGAGAAGAAAAGCCCTGTGAAATTCCCTGTCAGAAGACACAAACAAGAATTTGCTGTTACCTGAAGAGCTTCAGAAGGGCCTTAGAAATGCATTTACTTCGTCCTCCTGCTACTTTGTTGTGCAAGGGCTCAGTAACTTCACTTGCATGTTTTTCTTACCAGATTGATTATTTTATGTACATAGCCTATTTGAGACGAATAGCTTTCTATGGCTGTATGCCTGTAGCGCGTAGGATAAAAGCAGAATCCTGAAAACTGTTACATAGCTCTTCAAGCCAAATTTCAAGGATTTATAAGAAGAAAAGGGTTTACGTAGCACTTTATATTGGAGTATGATCTGCTATGCTTAATCCTCCTAAAAAGTCATCTTTGTATAGGATAAACTTGAGAAAGCTGTCACCTAAAGGTAGTAAATAGTCCTCAAACTTAGTTTCTCCCCTGTACTCATAGCTTTTGTCCAAGAAAGTGCTTCACCACCAGCTTCCCTTGAAGTGTGAGAATCCCTTTCTTGGTGTATGGGAGAATTGCTGGGATCAGGCCATAAGGAATGAATGTGTTATTGGCGCTATTCTCTCCACGTGCTCTCATCGATGAGCAAAGGAAGGAAAATAGCAAAAGATGGAAAATAGAGTTGCCCCTTCCAAAGGATGGAGTGTCTCAGTGAGATAGATGGAGCAGCGTTAGGTGAGGAGGAAGACGAGAGGTGTCTGTCTTGAAAAGTTTGGAAAGCAAGAGCTGAATGGCAGAGGAGCTACCCTTGCTCTTCTAAAACCAGGATTAGGTCATAGGAACGTTGTTGCTTGGAAATGGTCAGCAATGTTTTGGCAAAACAAAAGTAGAATTTCTGTGTCCCTTGCTCTGAGCCAGAGAGAGTATCTGCCTAGTATCATTACCAATAATTCAATTAACCGAAGTAGCAAAAATATGAAAGTGGGGATTTCAGTCCTGGAATAAGTATAGTTCCACCTAAAGGAACTGATGTTTTCAGTTTCCTTTTGTATTTAGAAAACTGGAAGAACACTAGATTTGTACCACTATATTAAAACAATAAGAAAACAATAAGACTGGAAATCTTGATTGACTTCTTTCAGTGTATGTGTGGACAGAATTCACTAGATGCAAAGTCATATGTTGTACCAGGGGTTTTTTTTGTACGCCCCTGTATTCTACTTACAGCACATTCTACAACTTTTGCAGTTGCTTCTTTTCAGAGACTTGGGCCATTTTTTATCCACGTTGCCAGTGCTTCTCAAATAGCAGTGTATATTTCTTTTTTTACTCTTCTTTACATTCTGTCCAGAAGTAATAAAATGGTAGTGCTACAAATGGGGAAACTGGGGCACAAGAGATCAAAGGGAAAAAGAAAAACCCACAGATGAGAAAACAGTAACTAAGAGTAGTCGGTTGAAGGTATTGGACTTTTTCTCATACAACCTAGCATTTCATAGTACTGTTATATCTCAAATACTGCTACTATTGGGTTTGCATGCACATGTCATAGCCTTAGTGGAAACTTGATCCTAATGTATTTTCTTTGGCATATGGAAAATAATATTAGATCATTGCTTGCTTATCTGCTTTACTGTTATATCCCTGGGCTAAGGAGTACGTCGTGAATTGATAGCAGGCCTCATCATGGGACAAGTTAAAGTCCTAGAATAACCTGTGCCCTGACTTCAGTTTTTTTCTGAAAGCAGCAATTAAACATATTATACAGTTGGTATACCAAGTCGTGTGATACATCTTGTCTGGCTACACGTGATCTAGCATGGGTGTGCTGCGTTGCTATAGGGCGTCTGAATCCCCCAGCCTAACTGCTGCTCCAGTGCTGAGCTGAACAGGTTGGCTTTTAGACTGTGTTATGGCACCGTGCTACTTGGGACATGGATGTTGAATCAACATTTGTGCTTCACCTGGTACCACTTTCTGATTACAGGCCAACTGCAAATCAAAGTATGTGCAACAACAGATAACTTAGTTCTAAACAAAATAATTGTTATGTAACAATATGCAAAACAAGCAAGAGAATGGCTCTTTGGTAGTGAGAATTCTCACTGCGCTCTGGGTAAATTTCTGGGTTTCCTTTGTAATTTAGAGTTACTGGCAAACTCTTTTATTGATTTAACTAAGTCCAGGACTTTATTCATAGCTGTAAAACTCCTACAATGTTAAATCCATTCCCTATTATAAGAATATAAGTGGATAACAATTGGTATGTGCCAGAATGTGAATGACTAGCCATAATCCATGTCTAACTTGGAATCTTACATTTTTGTAGTTTTCACCAAGAACTTTACTTGATGGTGTTCATAGATATATCACTTCCCATTTTGGAGACTCCCATTAAACGGTGTTCAGATTTTGTTCTCTTTTAGTATGCTTTAGATGAGAATATGTTAGAATTTGGCTCAGCAGCTCAATGTCATTTCATACCAATGTTTGAGAAAGGATCAGTGGTGCCGTACACTGTTTCTGCAGTAGTCTCTAAAACAGATTAATCTCACAAAACAACTCTTAAACTTTATCACCTTACAGATTATCAAAAACCTGTTGCTTATTCACCAGAAATACAGTGTATTTTACCTATGGTGAACTAGGCTAAAATGAATGATTTTTCATAAAATACAGAAGCCATTTGAACTGTTATCATTCTACAGAAGACAGTGCAAAAGGAGGACTCCTTGAGTAGTTGGCCTGTGTTGAGTATCCCAGTGAGCTTTTGAAATTTTTCTTTTGCATAAATTTCTATAATTTGTACAATTATTTTCGTATTTTTCTGCTAATGCTCATTTTTTTCCAATATAGGAAGGAATTATATAAGGAGAAATATATTAGCTTTTGTGGTGGATATGCTCAAAGTATATTAATATTTTTAAAAAATTATTAGAGTTCTTGTAAATGTCAGAAACTAGGACTTTTCAGAGACCTGCAGAGCATTCTCATCCACTCTTCTTGTCTTGTATTGGGATGCTTTACAAGCATTATTGTTTAGCTGGCTAGCTGCTTTCTTATACAAGGCAAATGCAGAAAAGCTGTTCTTCTGTGTGTTTTCATTTATGAGATTGCTTCACTTATGCAGCTGAAGTCTGATGTATTTCCCTAAGCACTGGTGCACTCCAGTAACCATCACGATTCACATGACCTGAAACCTTAGTCTACAGTGATGTATATCTACAGGGAAAGGGAAGTTCTGTACTTATTAGGACATAATATTTGTTTTTATATAGGCTGAACATAGTGATCATAACTAAAATAACTTGCTTAGTTCTGTTTGCACCCTTAAAGTAACAAGCTTGTCATATTCTTAACAAATATGATGTTTGTCTTTTTTAAACTCAGTTCAGAGTGCAAGCTTGTGGATAGATTTAGTATTAAAATCAGCATTCTAGCTTGTATGGGATGAAAGTAATGTGGTTTAGATTGTGGATTAGTTTGTAAAGAGTGGATTGTTCCTGGTATTCTTAGAGCTAATTCCCTTCCCATCATATCTTTTGGAATGTATCCCAAAACACAGTTTATACAAAACAGCATTCAGTTTCATTTCTCTTATGATTTGGAGACATTGTGGAATCTTTTGTTAATCTCATAGTCTCCAAGGAATCCATTCAAATATTTTCTTCTATAAAAGTAAAGATAGATGACTTGTGACTCAGCTGAAAATAAGATTCTTACTGATGCCTTCAGGGTTTGAAGGGTAGGCCTTTTTTTTCCTCCTTCCTGTCACATAGAACTATTTTTCTAGCTTAAGTTTGAAAGTGGTTGGGTAGTTGTCTATTTACTTTTTTTAAAAGGAACTGTTGAAAAAGTTTTTGATTCACTGCGTTTTAATTGCCTGCAATATGTATGGTCTCTGTCTCAAAGTGACTGCTAGCACCAGTCTTCTGCTTTGTATTGCATATCCCTTTCTTCTGACTACTTTCCCCCTTTGCTCTGCTTCTCCACCCTATTATTTTGGTCTCTCTAACATTTTTATTAGTTCCACCCACTCCTTACTTTCTTTCATCTCCACACAGACCTTACACATCCTTGTTTTTCTCTGACTGTGCAGCACCTTTGTGAAGAAGAAAGTTTAATTTTTTAAGCTGAAATTATCAATTATCAAATAACATTCTTTATCTGTCACAGTTCCTTTACCTTGAAATAGCCTTGATTAGCTTGCACCCATTGTGCAGCAATGAAGATGGCGATCTGGTTCACCTCTTCAGATCTGTCTGTATCCTGTGTGCTGCCTCCTCCCGAGCCTCCCCAGCACGGTCGCCTTCCTTCTAAAACTTCTTTCAGTGTGACCCATGTATCTGTCATCTGCTCTGCTGTCAAGTTGTTGGCTTCAACTTGTGAATGCATGGTTGATTTCTTAATGGTTATATGCATTGGAAGAGATCCGTCGTAAGCAGCTGAGTAGCCATTTCATTGGCATTCTTTAAATACACCTCTGAAATTCTCTGCTGTCACGTTTACCCAAACCACCTCTGGCTGTATGACCACCTCTTATTCTCACTTCTGGGTTTTTGTTTCAGCTGTTACTGTATTGTTGCATTCTCCTTTACACTCAAATCAGCTTGGCTTGTTGAGGTTGTTTATGCAGTATCTAATGCAGGACTGTGCTCCATATGGGGAGACCTCTCTCTGGATTTGCAATTACACACACAGATTTGCTTCTATTTTGTTTTACAGATTCAGGGGTGTGGTTGAGGGAATTAATTTTTGTGAATGAGATGCATCTAACTGTCCTTGAGCTGTGAAGCAGTGCTCTTGAGATCACTGGGCAGAAGCGTGAACGGGTACCCGTTAAAGCATTGTAGTCCATGTGTTCAACTTCCCGTGGCCTTTTTTTCTTATCGCATCAAACCATGGATTCAGTCAGTTTCTTACTCTTGCAATGCAGAAAAAGTGTGTTTAGCCCGCCCTTCCTATATGACACAGGTTTGAACTGTTTAACAAATAAATTAGCTGGTGTTCTCACTAGTTTTGTAATGACTCTCATTGTGAGGTTAGATTCACTCTGTATGTACTGTCTTATTTTAAATATATTTAATTCTGTAAACACTGGATGAGGTTTTAATGCCTTCCATAATATTTTATATTTGACTTTGACCTTTCAGTTTTCTTTAAGAACCTGAATAATTTATTTCTAAGTACTTAGGAGTTTTATAGTTGTACTACACAACAGTTTCCTTGTGGAAGGTTTGCTAGCTTCCAATGACCCTTAGCTGCCATCTGGTACAAATTCAAAGTGCTTCTGTCATCTGCTGCTAATTGCTGTCACCTGCATATTGCAGTCACTCTAAGCAACTTGCATTGCAGTAAAGCAGGAGGCGGACTGCCTTGTATAGCTGCTATCTATCGATAATATCCCTGATTTCTTTATTAATTTTAATTTAATAATAAAAGAAGTACATCATGAAATGGCATGAGTTAATATAAATGGCATTTCATATTTATTTCAATGACACTCAGAGTTTAGTCTGACATCCAAAAATGTATGTAGATTTGTATTATGGATTTATTATTTCAGTTTTCTTCAGCCTGTTTATTCTGGTAAGATTGTTCCAACTGAATCTTACAGAAGAGTTCTTTAATCTTTTTTTTTTGTAAGCTGATAAGCTTTAGTCAGGGCATTAGCCTACAGCACCATATTATATTAATGTATTTTACTTGTAATTTAGAGAACAAGAAGAATATCCTGATCTGAAGGCTAAACTGTCCCCTGTGGCACTTGCACAGCTGATAATCGTGAACTAGAAAGATGTGTATATCAAATAGTTTACAAAATTAACCCAGCTTGGTTTTCCTACATACTGTGGCTTCCTGACATGCATCATTAAACCTTATTAGCTACTTCCTTTTACAAAGATTCTTGTAGTCTTGAACATTGCATATTAACATTTTCTGCCCCTCCAACTGGAAATTATTTGCTTTATTGTAGAGTGTCAACTTGCTCTAGTTTCTGATGCGTTCTAATTGGTACTTTAGACTATAATCATAGTGAAATACCACTCCATGCATTTCTTTATTTGGAAATTAATACAGACCTTTTCACTTTATCTGTCAATCTGGGGAACTTTTCACACAACTCCCAACTGTTGGGGATTGCTTACAAACCATTAAGTATTAAATGGTTCATAAAATGTCTTTGAGAATATAAAAACGAAAAAGCAGGATTTCACTTTGGTAAGATTTTTTTTGTTGACCTAATAATAATAAGACTATTTCAGCTGATAAATGTAATTATGTCAAAAACCTCAAAAATGTAGTAATATAATAAAGTTCATTTTTTGCAGATGAGATTTTATTTAAATAAAACCCAAAACACACCACCCCACACATACGCATGTACATGCACCATTTGGTACTGAATCCTGACACTGAATTTCAGCTCTCAAACCTTAGGCAAGCAGAATTTTTGAATACTAAGCTCTCTGTGGATAAAAACAGATTTGTAATTAACTACAGAAATCAAAATATTTCTTATGTATATGCATTTGTACATGTTTACAACACTTTCAGGTATTTGAACAGAAAAGCAGTCAGTTACTGCTGATCTCTACGAACAATATTGTGAGTGCTATTATTCCAGAACCTTGTTTGCATGATCCCAGTAAGAATAATTTCAAGGCAACATGTTCTACTGAATTATCTCTATACATATTTTGTGTTTATTTTAGGAAAACAGGAAACACGAATAGTATAGAAATCATATAAATTCTAAATAATATATAACTGTAGAGAGGAGAAAAAAAACCTGAGAACCATCTTAACAGTTTTTTGTTAACATTCTTTTTTCTGATACTCATTCCAGAAGGCCAGATTTATTTGTAAATATGTCATTGTATTAAAGTTGAGCTAGAAATTCTAGATTCCATGTCATAATTTTTACTACATAGTTAAGTCTGAAAATCTATGTTTTTACATAATACTAGTGAGAAGCTGCATGTCAAATCTGATCTATAAGTCTTCACTGAAGAAAGTTGTTTTTCCTATGCCTTAAATGGTTGTGGACATTTACTCTGGACCTCTTTTGGGTATTTCCACCCAGACTTGGAAGCAGGCTTCTTCCATCCCGTCTTCTTTGGCATTTTCCCCTATATTCTGACACTTCACAGAATCACAGAACGTTAGGGATTGGAAGGGACCTCAAAAGATCATCTAGTCCAATCCCCCAATTAATGACTAATTCATCTTAGACTCCTGCTTATTCTTCATCATATTGAGCAACTTTCAAGCTCTTCTTGTTGAATTTTAAACTACAAATAAAACATTTACAACTTTTGCTTTTAAAATGCAGCTTATAGACTTTAAAAAACTATTTCTTCACAGCTTGCTTGCAAGCAAGATTTTATACACGAGAATAGCTAGGGGCGGAGACAAAAGTTTGATGCAGTCAGAATGCTCTGTCTTTTTTTTTTTCCTGGGATTCTGTTAGCCAGAAATAAACTAACTTACAAAGTCTCTCCTCATGGTTTTTTCCTTGCATTCTTGACTATTTTTATATATAATTATATTCATATTCCTTATGAATAGCATTCAGATATAAATGCTTTGAGAAAAACTCTGAGATGCTTTGTGGTGTTTGTCTAGGTTTTTTAATGTGATTTCCTGTGCCAGAAAACCCAGGTGGTTGTGTTTGCATCTGGACCTGTGCTGAGTCAGGTTGGTTGATGGAGTTGAGGTACACACAGCAGAGGAGACAGGAGATTCGGGAAGTGCTTCACCAATGGAAGAATGACTGCATACTGCCAGTGGAGATAGTTTGAATTCCTCCTTCAGTTTTTATTTATTCACTTGCATTTATTGGTGAATCAATCTTCAGAAAGCTCCCTCAGTCGCTGTAATCATCTGTGTGTTGTATGTACTGTATTACTGCAGTTACATTTCCATGGAGAAAGGTTGCAGCTCTGATTTCTGTGTATTTTTATGGCATAAGCACCAACTTAATGTGTGCCACTGTCTCCTGATGACATTTCTTACCAACTTTCTTGTAACTTTTAAAATAGCAAGGTATAATGAGATAAAATGTATGTAATTTACATAGAAAGATATTTTCAAATGCACTTCTCAATTTAACCTCAAGTAAGGCAGAAGAAAAAACCTACCTTTTAACTGTCTTTAAGCTTACTGTTGATTTGGGATAAAATGAGATGGTAAAACTTAAAACATGCTTAAACTTTATTGGTTCTTGGTTTCATTTATTTAATTGAATTCTTAATGAAAAAATTGCTTTCTGTGTTTTGATAACCTTAGCTCTGGCCTCTCCTCCCCTAGCCCTATTGAGAGAGAAACTCTTTAAAAACTATAGATTAATTCTTTAAAAACTATAAAAGTAATCAACTAATAGCTTAATCTAGATAGTCCATGAGGAGTTGAATTACTAACACCTTATTTATAATGTGGAGTAAACAAATGCTGGATTTCTTTAGATACATGTTTTCAAGTGTTTGCTTAATTTCAAAGATGCCTTTGGAAAAGCTACAAGGTTCTCATACCTTTTATGAAATCTTATTAAACATATAGTGTGACATATATATAAAACACAAATTCAGTCCCTACAGTGACATAAATAAAGATGTGCAGCTCTCTGTATAAAAAAGATATTTAGACCACTCAACTGCATGGTCTGAAGTGCAGATGTATTAAAATTCCCAAAGTTTACGCAAACGAAAGAGCTTGCTGTTGCTATCCATTTGTTAGGTCCCTTTTATAATGTTTTTTTTCTCGAAGGAAGTAGTACCTCTTACTAAGCTCTTTCAGTTACTTTTTTTTAACATACATCACAATTTAAAAAAATATTTATTTATTTGCTTTAATATAATCACAAATTCCACACAATAAAAGCTCTAGGACCAGTTCTCCCCATGCTAGTTTTGCAGTGACTTTGGCAAAGCTAATTATTTTCATCTGTGAGAGTAAGCCGTGTTATTTTTAATCTAGTCGGATTTGAAAAAAATGCCATCACCACTACGTATGTTTTAATAATAGCATGTAATGTGTAAAGCTGCTTATTCTATATTCTAACCATTACAAGAACTGATTACATGATGACAGCATGCGAGAAAAGTCTTGAGTGATGATCAAGCTTAAAGAAGATTTAACAAGCATTTGTTAAAGTTAGAGATTAAATATAAATTTGAAGGTAGTGCTCCAGTGTAAAATCAAACATTTTTAAGTCGTGATCTTTTTTCACCCAGAATTCTATGTCTTACCAATTTTGATCATATGTAAAGAGGATTGCGAGTGCTTAAAAACTCTGAATGTCTTCTGTATGAAACATTGTGTGGTTAGATTGTTTCAAACTGAAAAAATGGATGTCTTGAGAGTTTTGCTGTGTGAATGCTTTCGGTTGCTGAAGTCTCCAGTATGACTGGTTAGCTTAGATTATTGAAGTAATTATTCTAAATTGATGGATGATCTTGAGAAAACATTTTCAATTGATAGCTTCTAATAGGAGGAGGGTACGTTGGTAGTACAACATAATCCCCATGTGGATGCGAGAGTTAAGGAAGCCATTAGCCTTATCGGTTCTTTAATACACTCTGTGCTCTGATATATTTTATTATTCTTGTGTGTGGCAAGTAGTGAAGTTGGAGAGCATATGGTTGCACAGCATCTGACTACTGGCACCTTAAGGTGCGAGTCTGTATGTGTATAAAGGTACACAAAATGTAACTGTTTGCTAAGAAGAGTTATAATAGCTTCAGTACACAATCTGAATTAAAGTCGTCCGAATAATTAACCCTGAACACTTCAAACTAAATGAGTTAAATGTTCTCGGCCAAGGAAGAAATACAGGTTGCCCTGTAAAGGTGCAGTGCTGTGCTTGGTACTGCGTTACAGAGAGAGAGCTTCAGAAAACTGGAGCTAGCACCAATCTTGAGCACCCTCTGCTGACAAAACTATACATGGCATGTTTTTAACTGCTGCAAGTCTCCTTTTTAGCCTTCAGTCAAATCAGAGCGAAATACCAAAACAAGGTGGAGGCAAATATCAATTATCTGGCTTCATTGTTTATATATAAAGACTGATTCTAAAAAGAGACATCAGATTGAAGAATATTGAGAGACACAGGAGTTGAGCAAAATGCAAAAGGATTAATGCCAATCAGGTTTGTAGTTAACGGGATATTAAGAATGAGTCGCCTCTCTCTCATTTTGATTGTTTGAAACATAACGTTTACTACAGAGTAAATCATTTGCATTAGGATAAATCAGGACACAATAGAAAAAGAAGGCACACCTGAGAAGGTTATGAAATCTGCGGCCAGTATTTGTCAAAATGAGTGCCTTACTTCAAGCAACTGTGTTCACTATTTAAGTAGAGTTGTGGCTATAGCTCACTTAGTTTTTACTGTGTACTGTTTTTACTGAACTAGAGAGGGCTAAGCACCTTTAAAAATCCGGAGAGGACTTTCATGTTTCACTTTGAGTATCCAAACTGGGATGGTGTTGAGTCTGGAAAAGACAACGGTATAAAATGAACAAATAAAGGAGACAGAGGGAGAAAGAGGTGTTTGAGGTTTTGCTTTCTTATAGCATTACAGATATTACCGGCTACAAAAGGGAATTTTGTTTCTGAAGTGATTAGGTTATTTCAAACATAGAAAGTGTGCGGTTATGAATAGCTTTTTAAAGGAAAAACAGCCAAGTCAGAAGAGTAGTTTCATAATGTAATAAACTTATTTTGCTTTTAAGAGCATTTAAACCCCTGGTTTTTGGATACACTTCAAAACACACAAAAAAAATCTACAAGCAGCATACTCTTCTTCCTTTAGATGATAACCGTGTATTTCTTCTTTTTTGCCAAAGGAAATACAGAAAATACTATTTTCTGGTTATTACTTCTTTGTAACTCCACTGGAGTGGACTTAATAACTATAAAGTTTATTTTGGTTTTACTAAGTCAAGTAGAACCCTTATACACAGCCCACTACAATTTCTTCTAAAATGAATAAAACTGGTAATAGGTTTTTAGTGCTTCAGAAAATGTTTCCAAGGCTTGTCATTGTTACTCTTGCGGCTAAACAAGTGGTTGGGATGTTTAGAAATGGATCTGAGAAAAAGAAGGGATAGGTGACCTTTTTCACTAAACGGTCACTTTTTACATTTCAGTGTTTTCTTTGCTTTTCCCGCCTTTGAATCAACTGCTTTAAAATGAGTAAGATACTGTTTTAAAAGTGTAACATACTATATGCAAGATTTGGTGGGTTTTACATTAATCAAGGCAGGCTTGTCGAGAAATATATTTGTCAGACCATTATTTGAGTACAGTGAATTAAGGAAAGAGGCTTCCTAACTGTGAATTTGTTTGCTTTACTTGTTTTGATTCAGTTACGGTATCTTAATGTGGTTACCCAGATTGCTGAGTGTCACGAGTTTGAATCATAGGAATCACCTTAGAATTGGGAGACTTAACAAAGAGGAAACTTTCACAGATTCTAAAGCTGCTGCGCATGTTTTTAGTGTCAAAGATTAAGGTTAACAGGGAATGTTGTGTCTCTTTATTTAGCCTTTGAATACAGATTAATAATCTGTTATTTCTAGGGACTATAGGAAACGTATAACAGATTATTGAAGGAAGCCGTAAGTGTTCAGATACATGCAGCTAACTGCATATAGTAGCCTATATATATAAAATTATGAAATCTCATGAATTCTTCGGCAAAGCTTGCTTGTGTCAGCCCAAAGAAGAAGTATACATTAGTTTAATTTTAGTAATTTTAAATACTTACCTTACTGCTTGCATAGCTGTCACATCTAAGTTTAGACTAGAATTAATGAAAACATGAATAAGTGACTGGTATTCAAAGTTTAATAAAGTTAAGTTCAGAGCATGTGTTAAAAATAGGAAGGAAAACTTTTGTATTTATGGTGCAAATTAAAGCCAAGGTCTATCTCAAACATACATACCATGAAATTTCATTGTCGTCAATATGGTGTTTGTCAGTGCAGAACAAGGCTGATTACTGAAATATAATTACCTTCGTTGAGGAATTTGGTTGAGAGAGAGAAGTTTCTCCTAAGATAGTGCCTTAATACTTGAACAGTATTGAAATACAGTCCTAAAAAGGCCATTAATAAGCAATTTTCTAATGCACTTTAAACTGTAATTGAATAAGAAATGAGGGCACTAGACTATTTTGAGCAATCTTCACTGTTGTGCATTATGTAATTGTCCAATTTTGCATTTTATTATTCTAGCATAAAAATCTTTCTGATTCTCCAAGAGCTCTTTATAATGTTAGAAGAATTATTTTATTACTACAGTAATAACTTCAGAGGATAACTTTTCCCAAAAGTTAAACATCTGTAGCAGCAATAGCAGTATTGCTGTTCATGTTCTGCTTCAGTAGTCTGGTTTCTTCTTGTTTTCAAATTTTGCTAATTAAGATTTTTCTCATAAGATCATGAGTTTTACTCTGTGGTCCAAAATGTGAAGTTTAGGCCTTTAATCATTGCCTCATTCAAAACTGAAGTATTTGAAGAACTTGTGGGATTTTTTTGGTGCAGGTAGACAATGCCATACTTTTTATTGATGGTATAAGCCATTATTTTACTGAGAACCGTTAGCTATTTAAAACTTCGTGCATAAATTAAAGAGGAACTAAATGGATTTGCAGTTGTTGCCATTAGTAGCATTTTAGATTATACAGGCAATTATTGTGTTCATTATCGTAGAGCAGCCCCTTTGCAAAACTATTGTGGTTGTCTTAGACATTATGTACAAATTTTCCCTTGGAGATTAAAATTTCCAGTGGTGTGTTTCATTTTGTTAACACAGTTGTTTCAAATAGAACAAATATTATAACAAGTAGAAGAAAATTTGCTTTTCTAATATGGGAAATAGCAATAAATGTGGAAAATTACTCCAGTTCTTAACTCATCTATTTCTTATATTGCCATAATTATTCTGGTTATGATTATTTTCAAAAGGAAAGAAATCACTTTCTTAATATATATATTTTACAAATGCTTTGATAAAATCACAATGTCGTTAAAATGAAGTTTACTCACTTTTCCAATATTCACATGAATTTTAGAGAATGTTAGTGAATTTCTATGTGAAATGTATCAGGATAATTCAACAGTGTTTCATTAATTTGAGTGCTGAAGTTGTTTAAGTGGAAAGGCACAGAATTAAACTAATTAAATATATTTCAGTACCTAATAGTAACTAATTTTTGAGAAATGGAGAATGCATTTCTGTTTAAACTTTCTTTGTGTGCCTTTTTAAGTAGTGTTTTGCAATTACCTTCACTTGATATAATAAGTGAAAATATTAACATTGACTGTGGCCAATAGTATGATCTATTTCAGAAAGGATGAAATTGTTAGTCACAAACCAAATGTTATTGAGCAAGAGATTTGTTGTGTGAAAATTTTTCATCATCAACTCTTTTATTCTCTTAATATCTCTCCAAACACATTTTTGTTGGATTCCAAACTTAATTCACATCTGTCTTCATCAATTAGAAATTTAATGCTTTGAATTAGCTACGTCTCAGTGTGCAGTGGACTAAATTTAATGTTTCTGTCCAAAATGTGGCATTCTTTCCAAAGAAGCTCTTTATTCCGTTCTGTTCTGGGGTGGGGTTTTTACAGGGGGCAGAGGGGGGAGCTGAGGGGAGAGATAGGCTTTCACTACCGTGATGTAGGAAAAAAAAGTGTGAGGTAGTGGTTATGCATATTGCAAGACAGTGATTCTTTATTTTATTACAAAAAAAGACCAACTCTAGAAGGCCAGATTAAATCATTCCTTTCACTTTTTAATGGGATTTGGATGAATAGAGTAAAATATGCACTTTGCATTCATTGATAGCATCTTTAGGTTGAGGTAATTGAGTCTTTTTTCCCTGACTGAATGAATAATGACTTCATCTGATCCTCAGCGAGGCCTGAAACTTAGGCTGCCTTTGTCAACGCAAAAAGATCTGGGCTTTGAAACATGCTCTACTTCCCTGGCTTAATTTTTCTTCATTTTAATCCAAAAACCTATTTTTCTCAATAATTCAAGCATAAACTATGTAGTAGTTGAAGCAGCGGAAATTGCAAGATATTTGTCCTCGTTGTGCTGCTTTTTAAATGCAGCTGATAAATCAGCCACTGTGGTCTTCAGCTGCCTGGTTCTCTAGGGAAGGGACAACCCATGTATAAGCAAGATTGCTGGAATTTTTAAGAACTATATTTAAAGTGGTTCTTTTGCAGACTGTTATCTGTTTTACTGGTCTTACTGGCAAAACTTGGAGATAAAAGGGGCATCTGTGACGGGGCCTAGGAAACTCTTCCTGACATAGTTTTCCCACGTATTTTACTGACTATGAGAGCATCCCAAAAAGTGGAGTATAAATACTTAGCTTACAGCATACATTATTGAAATGGTGAGAGTCTTAGTTACATAGCTTAAAAATACTTTGTCATGAGAAACAGTGGATGAAAGATAGCCTCTCTTAATGTTTATGCTAAAATGTTTCTAAATCAAGTACCTTTTTACTCATGAAAAGTTAAAGCTCCATTTTATTACTGTGGTTTGAAATTTGATATTCCTCTCGATTGTTTTTTATTATTCTATGGAATAACTGAAAACTTAATAAACAACTACCACTATTAAATTAGTTCAGATTTACAGACTGATATGGGCATATCGTTAGAAGATACAGTACACAAGTTATATGAATGGGAAAGCAGCTCTGTTGTATTTGTCCGTTGATTCTTGAATCTAACAGGTTTTTGAGCCTCTAGCAGTAAATGAGCAGTAGCCACCTTACAAATACACAGTGGCTGTATCTTTGCTGTATGCATAATAGAAGAAAATAGTTCTTACTTGCTCACCTTTAATTGTCTTTTCTCATTGCCCTCCTGTGTTCCTATCCTGGATCAGGGTATGAGGGAGGGATGTGTCAAACCTAAAGGTATTTAAAAGGCCAAGCTGGGACAGTTCACACTGGTTCTGGGAATTGTTACTGTTCTGTAACCAAGGAACGTCTGTTGCATGCAAGCATAGGAACAATAATCGATTTGATTATCAAAATGCAGTTAATTGATACAAGTGCATGGATTTTTAATAAGTAGGAATAAAAAAGCCAATAATAGCTAATTTCTTGCACTGCAAAAGTGTCTGTTTAAGAAAAAGTCACGACTAACTTGATTTATACTTATTCCTCTAGGTTGGCTTGCTGGACCTGGAGTTGAATCAGCTGACCAAAGCCCTGTTTTTGGCTTTAGTTGCATTATCAGTTGTTATGGTAACCTTGCAAGGATTTGTAGGCCCATGGTATCGCAACCTTTTCCGGTTCCTCCTCCTGTTTTCCTATATCATCCCAATCAGGTATGTATAAGAATGAAAGAAAAACACAGATGTCTAATTTCACTGAATGTGGCTTTCTTGAAATTTATACTTGCCTCTCATTGCAAAGGAAATTGATCTTATCAGGAAGCTGAAGGAGAAGGTGCCAACAAATCTGCTGATTCTTGAAGGATCACTATACAGAAAACAATACTGTTGTATTTTTTTTGTATAATGTTCATCTTGCTGGAGTAATCAGGATATCTAATCCTTTACTAGCATAAATGTATTAATAAGGATACAATCTTGGTATATTTGAGAACATGGTTTTAGGAAACATGTATTTGAACAAACTGTTGGGTATATTTTTGAGTTATTCTTAATGCCTTAAATACTGAGTGTGTTCCATTTCTCTGGCTAAAATACAGTCTTTTTGCTACAATCATGATTAATTTAAATTGAATGGCTGAATAATGTAGGTGCACTTTTACAATGAGAGGACTTCTAACAAGTGTAACCAAGTAGAGACTTGCCCTGAATTAATTAATTCATTAAGCATGAGTACTGTATATTCAAATTGCAGATAAACTGGAACAGGAAATAATATCTATGTGTGTAATCAAGTCTTCTGTGAACACAGAAGTGAGAACACTGACTCTGAAATGCATTTTTTTCCTTGAATGAGTATTGCTGTTGCAAAATGGAAATGCTCTATCCTGTTATAATACCCAATGTTTAGATTAAGGTGACTGTTAATTTTAAATGTTTTCTGGAACTTCTCAGTTTGAGATACATCATTCACTAAGGTCAGTGGCTGGCCATGGAGTTAAGAGCAACTAAACTGTATGTAGATTTTAAGACCTATCTCCTCAGCTTTGTACACAATATTTAAATCCATGTAGTTTAAGAGGAAAAAAAAGGCCAGGAGGATCTCATTAGGCATTTTAATCTTACATGACTTACGTGTTAATGTAGTCACATTTTTTTAAGTACACGTCTATGTGGAGGGAACTGTATGATATTTGACCAATATAGTACTCAGGAAGTATCTGTCTTAAGGTTTTATAACTTAAAGGACTTGTATTTTTATGCTACTCTTGTATTGCAAGAGCGACTGATTCTGTTGGGAAGTTGAAGGAGAGGGTTCCAGCAAATCTGCTGGGGAGCCGAGGAGATCTTCTTGTAGAAACTGGTCGTCTTAGAACAGTTTCCACTTCCTCTAACTGGCACTTGTTTTTTATTTACACATTCATGGTTCAGTTTTATGATATCTTTCTAAATACTGTCACTGTCATAACTCCCTTTTACTGCTTGGTTGATGCTGCTGTTTAGGTTGTGTTGTCATCCCCCCATGCACACACAGTTATTGAATATTAAGCAACTTATGCATGTGAAAAGGCAAAAAGTGCTGCATTCAAGTGACAGATGAAGTCTGCATATTGCTGAAAGATGCGCTTAGTCATCAAAGACATGTAGGGAATGGGAAAAAGGAGCTAAGATATAAAGGATTGCTTTGTCAGTCACTGTGTTATTCCATAATAAACTTACTAAGCCAAAACTTATTAAAATGGTTAAAAGACAGATACATCTTTGTTACTGGATGCAAGAGGATTAAGAGCATATAGGTAGTGTAAGTAAATTTGACTCTATATTGACAGTTCAACATATGCCACTGAAAAACATGTTGACTGACCAGCTCATTTTCAACTTATGAGTTGTTTAGTGGGCTTGTGGAATAGTTATTTTCCAAAAATAATTTCTATGTTACACTTAATCCCATTTTTCGATTGCTTGTGGGAAGTATTAGAGAATGTGCCTGGTTTAATTCCGAGATGCACCATGTAGGTACTCTGTGGAAGATCAGGCAGGAATCTGTCAGAAAATACTTTTCTCTCTGGACATTTACCTATTTCTAAACCAACTTTTGTATACAGAGTCGCTTCCCACATTGTCAGCAAAATAAACAACTCCAGTCATGCTGGTATTCGAATTAACTACAGTTCTCTTCCTCTCTTCTGGATACTAAGCATGGAGATGACTTATTCTTTAGGCTGTATTTGGAGTGTAAACTCTTGGAGATGAAAATTACAAGACTAATGACATTGAAGCACCAGGCGTTGTGTCCTCTCATTATTTTTAAAACAGCTGTATGAGGGAATTAATGAACTTTTCACAGGTAAAGGAAATGAATGTAGATTAGGATTGCTTGGCAGAGGCAAAGCATATCTAATCTCATGCATGCATGAAATATGTTGATGGGTTTTAAGAATTCAGGAAGTTTCTAAATATGGAGCTTTTTTGCAGTTGTGTTTGGTTTCTTGCTTGCAAGGCAAAGGAAATTCCAGATATGCAACAAAAATTAATTTCCATGGCCAATCATTTGGTTGAGATCATCAGGAGGAGGTAACTCTTAGCAGAGTTTAACTGATCTCTGTGCAGCCTCTCCTGTAGTTAATAAGAAGAGGAACACTTTTTTTGCTCTGGGAAGCAGCTAGTTCCTTGTGATTCAGGTGCATCCTAAAAAATCCTCTAGATCAATGTTGCTTCACTGTGTGAAGGGTATTAAGTGTGGGACATGTAAGACTTCAGAAGTACAAACATAAAACAACTGTAAAAAAAGCCCCAACACAACCAAACAAAAAAATACCCCAACAACCAATGCCCACCCACACCCCTCAAAAAAACCCAGCCCACAATGTTGCACACATTCTGTAGTGTACAAGGAATTAAGTAAAATGGAGAAAAAGTAGTAGCAGATATCCAAAACTTAGCCCATTTATTAATTCATTTTGTTAGAACCATTGTGCAGAAAATGTTTTGAACAGCCCCACACCCCCAGAACCATTTGGCCCTTAAAAATTACTTTTCTGTAATTGATGTTTCTTTTTGCCCTATGGAGGAAGCATAGTCCAGGGAGCCTCCATAGGCAATCTGACTCCCTACAGAGTTAATCTATTTGAATTTCTTAAAACTTATTGGGAAAGAAGGATGGAAGGCAAGTCCTTAGACTGTCCAAAATGAAATAAATCTCTCTAGGATTATGCTCACCCATTCTCTGAGTTCTTCCATGTTCCTCAGTATTCTTAGGCTTTTTTCTAGTTGGCACTAGCCAGTTTGAGATGCTTTAATGCCTATCCATAGGTTCCTTCAGTGTCACTGAGACCATTTCATTACTTGTTTTAAATAAAATCATTGATTGAAATACGTTCTCCATTAGCTTTCAAGATCTTGTCTGACTGTGTCACCAAGTGCTGTTATCACAAGCAGGCTGGGGGGAGCACATGTCCTCAGATATGTCTGTGCTGCTGCTTTTTGTGATACAAACATGAAAGTTTGATGTTTGGTTGTTTGGTTGATGTTGGGTTTTGCTCTTTTTAAATAGTAAGGTCCTTTTGTCGAACAACTTGTATTTTTTTGGATTGTCTGTTCTCTGAATGACAAAGGGCAGAGGGCAAACACAGTCACACTAATGAGAAGTCAGCACCTCAGTTGTGTGAAGATGAGGTAAAGCTTTGTCATCATTATGCTCTCTTACTTGGTTACCTAGTTTAATTCTATCACTGAGGTTATAGATAAAATCTTTGTAATTTTATATGTTTTTAAAATCAGGCTTACATTTTTATCAGGAGAGTTTAATTTCCCTTTTGTGTGGAACTGAAGACTTTTACCGTGCACATGTAAAATTCCAATAGAAATCATTTAAGCCTTGAGGAGTTTTTCCTTCAATTTTTCCACCTACTAATTTGATCAGCTGTTTTAGTTTTAATTTTTGTCTTAAAAGCTCTTGGAGAGACAATTACCAATATTTGTGGTTTTTAAGTACTAGAGAACAGAAGAGACTTCAGTCAATGTGAGATGCAAGATACCTGCTCTAAGCTACTGAGCAGAAAACCCCAGTGTGTGTATAGGCGCAGGAGAGATGATGAGGCTGTTACAGAGCCTGGCCACTAAGCAGTTTTGTCCTCTCCCCTGATATTTTGATTATTTTAGATTCAGAAATGGCAGCTAAGGCCAAGGAAAAGGCTAGCCTTAGTGCTGGTACTGCACTACCAAACTGGATCCCCTCCACCACCAAGCAATTGGACTTTGTTTATTCAGTGTCCAGTCGTTGTCTTCACCTTGAGAGACAAAGTGAGCTGCACTTTGACTTGAGATGCTTTGTTTGTTTGTTCCTTTTCTGTTTTTTCTCAAAAAAAATGTAGCCAGGAAAGTTTTTCAAGATAATTTAGGCTTAGCCACACAGCATTACTGCCTCACATATACAGGCATGTGAATCCTGTAGCTGTACATGTTTCTGCTTAGCTGTTAAGAAAACTAGAGGATTTATCAAAAATGATAAGGTACTGACTTGGGATCTGCTAAAACTGTGTATCTCCAAGCTCTGTATTTAGTTGCAGCTTAAAGCTGGATTGACAGGGGCTTAACCAGCCATCTCTTTAGGAGGATCCTTTAGTTTTGGTGTACACAGAAGCTGAAACATGTTTTGTCCTTTCCTTCAGACACCGGAAGGCTCTTGAACACTGAGCCATTATGCCAAAATAAACTGTGCCAAACGTCTGGAAGAAACTGCCTTACACTTTAGTAAAGTTTTGGGGGACTGCCTGGCTCCCAGGTGCTTTTTTATGGGTCTTTAAGAGGAGTATTTAAAGAAAATCCTTCAAGTTATGTCAGTCTGTTTTCAGTGGGCAGTGAGAGAAACTACTAGGAAGTCTTGTATCTGAAATTTATTACTATCAAATCAAATCCCAGATCATACAACTATGAAAAAGGAGGTTTTATTCAGTGTGTTTCTGTGTATTCATGAGATCAAGGGAACTCAGACCTGTGCATGGGTGTAGTACCTATCTAACAGCAGCAAGTATCAATGCTGCTTTCAATCGTGTAGTTTGTGCTGTGTTGGAGCTCTCATCTCTATAATATATAG
This sequence comes from Mesitornis unicolor, assembly GCF_000695765.1. Taxonomy (NCBI): domain Eukaryota; kingdom Metazoa; phylum Chordata; class Aves; order Mesitornithiformes; family Mesitornithidae; genus Mesitornis; species Mesitornis unicolor. The sequence goes on from NW_010207240.1 coordinate 25,005, forward strand.
ATGTGACAGTGACAGTATCAGTATATGTAGTCTCACATATACAGAGAGAATATATATTATATATAGATGCAAAGTTTTCAGTGTGGAAGAGCTAAAAAGCTACTCATAAACTAGTTTAAGCAACCCTTATAAATGTGTATTATGCTTCTGTACCATACCATGATATATAATGCAATCTATATAGAGACTGAAAAATGTTACATGAAGCTTCTTGATATTTTACAAACTAATTTTGACTTCATACAACAGGAGCTATGGTGTGTGTCTCTCATGCTAAGATTAAGTTTTCCTCTGTCCAGTGTCGTGCGTACTACTGCCTGAGTTAGCTTTATGCTTTTCTTACAGTGTCTGATGTTCATGCTACATAGAGAAAGCACAATCAGGTTTTTTTTAAAAAGTAATTTTTAAACTGATCTATTGCAGTAGATCTTTTTCCTTTCTAACCTTGCAACATTGCCTATTTGCTCCTAGTTGTTTTTCTGTTTTAAATCTAATAGTATTACAGTAAGTAATGCTGACTTTGTCTGGAACACACTAACAAAATTCATGTTTTAAATATTGTGTTAGATATCTAATGTCAATATTGTTGCCGTTGTGTAAGAGGCTTAATGAAAGAAGGCATCTGATAAATGTGAAAATAACAAAGAAACATTTTTAATAGGAAGTATTTATTGTTCTGAACTGCATATGCTACATCTCTTGTGCCAAGGCACTCGTTTGACATACATTCTGTTTGCATTTTGCGTTCTACTGTGTTTTCATCCTGCGAGAAATTCTTAAATTAAAATTCTCATTAATTATTCTCCAGATTTCCTCCTGAGGTTTTAAGTTCTACCTATGCTACAACATTAAATTATCTGTACCTAGGTTGCCTGTGGCCCATGGAAAGCTACATGTCCCACAGTCACTATAGCAATACAGGGTTGATAGTCTTTTTTTTTTTTCTGCCACACACATTTAAGCATAAATGTGTGGGACTGAGTTATTTTTTAAAGTTACATTCATTGCCTGGGTTTTATGTAAAGTGTTGTATGTACCTACTTTTATTTCCTTCTATATGCTTACATAATAAACCACATTTAGAAAAAAAAATAGTCCAAGAGAACTAGTGAGACCAACTATGAATTGAACAAGAAGACAAATCTGCGTTTTTTCTTGGGAGTATCAGACAGATAGAGAAAACTAAATAAAAATGTCTTTAGTGGGCTAAACACAAAAGAAATACTAAATTCAAATTTCCTCTCAAAATAAAATGAGGAGGACAATTAGGGGAAATTAAAGGAATGACTTGTGGGATGATTTTTATTTATGTACATCTTAATAGAGTACTGTGCTTGTAAGAATTAACTTCTGAAGTTGTCAGGCTCTAAATATAACTTTCTGTGGATATTTAACTTTCCAGGCATGTTGAAGTTAAAACACTTCCGGTTGTTTCTTGACCAATAATTTTTGAACTATTCCATATAGTTTTCTAGGTAGTAATAGATAAAAATAGATAATAATAATGTGTATGTCTGTGTACAGTTTATGGCTGTTTCAAGCAGGTAAGGCTATTGGAAGGTTAGAGGGTGTAGCCATAGGGGATTGGGTTCAGTTCAGGTACTAACATGACCCGAATATGATCTTTGGTATATCACTTAGAAACAAGTCCAGAAAATAAAAATACTACATCTCACTTACTTCATTTATTTTGAAAGTTGAATACCACTATGGGTACTCATACTGTATCTAGAGTTTTGGCAGGGCTTTGTTTTTTGCTATGAAACTTCTGCTTAAATACAAAACCGCTCAGGAGGTTCTTTCTGTCTGTCAAAGCTCAAATAAAACTATCATACGATTTTGATTCAAACTCATACTTGAATTTTATTAGGCTTTTTTCACAAAATTGTCTTTGCCAACTATATTAGGTCTTGATTTCTTTTCACTGAGTCATGAAAGGCAAAATGTTCCTGGAGTTTCTAAATGTCTGAAACTTTCTAAGTGAAGGCCCTTTCTTTATTGGCAAATTTGTCCATTTTGTCTGAAAAACAAAAGGTCAGAAGTCTTTACAAAGGGATCTAATGTCTTTACCATTTGGGAAAAAAATTAAATTTATAAGGCCTGTAAATATGAATTTGTTTAACCTAGAACACTACTGATGTTTTTGAGAGAATAAAAGCAAAAGTATCTGGTTTTAACTTGTAGTAAAAACTGTGTGAATTCTGAAATGTATTATTTATTTGTTCTGAAGCTGAATTGCAGAAAAATGCCATGCTGGCTCTTAGTTAACTTCTACCCAACCTGGGGATTTATTTATCTTAGGTTTGCCTGCTCTAGAGTAGCTAGTGCTGAGGTGGAGAAACAAGATTAACTTCACACCATGCTGTGCGCTAAATATGCCTGTTCTCTGTAACAACCTTCAGATACCTCCATGATTGTACTGTGTTTAAAGATTGCATGTTAATTGGTTTACTAAAAATTAGTATTACTGCTGCATCAGTGTGCTAATGCTAGATATGATGCTGTTCTGTGGATTTTTAGCAATAATTGATACATATGGAATCTTTGAAATTGGATTAAATTGAGAAGGATTTAAAAATCGGTGAATTTAAAATGGTTTTGGTTATACAGTGAGGTTTCTTTAAGTCCACAAAGGATTTATGAGAAATTATAGCTAATATTGTCAGGCACTGAATGTAGCTTGATTTTGAGTAAGCTTATTATCTCCTTGTTTTATTGCGTAAAAATTCTTGGACTTCTCAGTCAAGTATTCAGTCAAGTATGGAGAGACTTCTAGTTTGGAAAACATGCTCAGCGTTAATAGGCCCCTATCACTTTTAGTGCTATGGCAGTGTCCATCGTGTTCTAGATGATAGTTATAATGATTTCAAAGACTGAGATTTCCTCTAAGACAACAAGCACCAAGGAAGTCAGAGGAGAATATAGTGTAAAAATTTTAGTATTAATAGTCAAAATGCATCTATAGCCCTCAATTTTTATTTTATTCCTGTTCAATTCTTTATTCATCTTAACATTTCAGACATGTACCAAATATCTCTCTGTGTGCCAGAAAACTGTCTTGGACTGTACTAGTCACTAGGGAGATGTGGTTTCTCTGGAGGCCAGTGGTGCCAGCTTTCTGTTCAGTTCATCAGCATAAAGCAGAAAGACTCTTCCACTTGGCAGTGTGTGCTGGAAAGCTAGGGTAATTCCTGAAGTGCCTCCATGCTTTGAAATACAGACTTCTCTTCACTGCTCAGTGAGAGAAACTGTCTTTTTTCCTTACCTTTAAATTGTATTTAAGTGAGGTTATAATTAGATGCATGTAGAGAGTCTTTAGAACATCAAAACCTGCTAACACACATGCTTATAAAAGATGCAAGTGAAGGTATAAACTGCACTTCAGCTTTGAGAGACTTTTCTGATTTAATCTTACTGAAGTACAGTTTTTCCTATCTGGATGACTTTGTAGGTCTCCATTGGTAGAGCAGGCATGTGGATTTCTCTACTTATATGCCATGTACCTGAGATTGCAGCTCACAGATTTCCTCTCTCTGTAGCCTAGGCAGAAAAACATTTATAGCTCAAATGCATCTTTGAAGTATTTTTCTCCTTGTTATACTGCAGCATTTTCAATAAAAATAATCTAGTAAAGTCTTCTTTCTGTTGTCTGTCCTAGTTTTTATATATATATATCTATATATATCTATTATCTATATGTTTGTTTCATTAGACAGATTAAGTTAGGTATGATATTGCAAAACTGATCGGGGTATATCACCAGGTCAATGGATGGTTTCCTGCTGCTGCTGGTTTTAGTTAAAGAACAAAATACCATCTTGAATGGTCAAGAATCTTGTCTCAGAAAGGCTTGTTTCTTTTTGTGCTGCAACATGCATTATCTTCTGCTGCTCAAATTCAGCAAGGAGGGGATGTGGGATGAACTGGATTTTGATCTGAAATTTCAGATGTTCTCATGATTTTAGTTAAATGCATCTCTTCTGTGTGGGATATTGCAGTTTGTGACTCGCTGTTCCCTCCACCATTACCTCAGGTAATTCACAACTGGTCTGTTGCTGTGATTGCAGGAGGACAGGTGAAAACTGTTCGTGGCTGCTGTTTTGGTTATGCTGCAAAGCAGCACTTGAGCACTGTTAAAAAAGACCTGAAGTGCATCAGCAGTATTTTGACCTTGATAAATACCTTTGAACAGTTTTAAGAGTCATGTTACTGTAAACTTGTCCCTAAACTTGGGACTCTTGAATCACAGAATCATAGAATCACAGAATCGC
>NW_010207241.1:0-12057 GCF_000695765.1 Mesitornis unicolor
GCTCCGCTCCGGCGCTGCCTGGGCTCGTCCCGCCTCTCCGGCTGTGCCCCCGCCACCGCCACTGCAGTGGTGCTTAGGGCCGGAGGACCAGGCTTCCTGCACCGAAATCTCCCTTCAGCGAGCTCTTGCTCCGGACATCAGGCTGGCGAGAGGCAGAGGCGCGGGGGGGGTAGGTTTGCCATCAGGGTGGTGGGGGTAAGATGGGAGGAGGTGCACGACCCTCAACAACACAGGGCTTTAATCTCCGCTGCTAGCCGGGGTGTCTTCCTAATTACATCCACAGGCATTTGTCAGTGTGGAGCCGTGCTGCAGTCCCGATTGTGTCGCTTTCCTGCCCGCCGTTTCGCTGCTGTTGATTCCTGCTTCCTGGGCTATTTTCCTCCCGAATAAGTTATTGCTGCTGGAGGGAAGGTGTCCCATTGCTCAGGGCTAGAGCGGAGACGAGCAAAGGGGAAGTTTCTTGGGAAGCACTCCCATTGTGCTCAGAAAGAAAGTGGCTCAGTGTCCTCCTAATGCATCTCATTTCCCCTCTGCCCTCTCTCCCCTGCTAGGACTTGCCAGATCTTGGGAGTTTCTTGCTGCATTAATTTACTAAACTAAAAAAAAAAAAAGAAAAAAAAAAAGAGGGGGGAGGTGGAGAAGAGGGAAGGCAGAGGGGAGGGGGTAACAGCCTCTCCACCATCCCAAGGCCCTCCTCTTAGCTGTGCTCATTGGTCTCGGGACTGAAAAAACTACTCTAGGACGTGGTTGGATAAATGCATGTTGTTCAGCAGAAGCTGTTAACCTCTAAAGCGCTGATACATTTTGGTTTATTTCAATTTTTTTAACTCGAATCCCTGTCTTTTTAAGAAGTCTCCCTTGACAGGGTAAGCGTAATGTGCCTTAAGTCTCCATCTCGTGGAAGATCTGCCTGGCTAGCAGTTGCTATGTGTTACTGTTGGCTTTTAAGGAACAGCTGTGTGTTGTTGGGTTTTTGTTTGGTTAGTTTTTGGTTTGGCTATTTTTGTGTGTGTGTGTGTTGGGGTTTGGGGTTTTTTTTGTTTGTTAGTTTTTTTTTTTCATTTTCTCCTTCCTTTATTTGATTTTATTTTTTTTCCCTTTTGCATTTGGTTTTGCAAAGAGGTTTGGCAAACACCAGAGCCATCAAGGCCAGGGCAGGTAAGGAGCATTTAGCAGTTTCTTATCGCAGCTCCAGCATTCTGGGCTCCGGCTGTGCTTGCAGGGTGCTAAGTGTGGTGGTTGGGGCGGGGACGAATGGGCTTCTTAGTCACTTTGTCAGCATGTCTCTCTGCTCGGCTTCTCATCAGCTTCTGAGAATTGAAATTAAAACTTAGCTCTTCTAAATAATCTAGGACTTCTTCTCCTCTTTTGTCCTGGTTTAATGGGATTTTTTCTTCTTTAAGTTCCATTTTGTTTCATTGTCCTGTGCTTTGCAAAACTCCTCATTTAACTCCTTTTAGCTGTTTTTAATCTGTTCAAAGACTCGTCCCATCCCACTTCGGGAGGGGGAGATGAAATGTACAGTTTGCTCCACCACTACCGTAGTCCCCCAGGCTAGGAAATAACCAAGTTTTTCTTCTCACTTTGGCTTGTATCTCAGAAGCCGTATGTTTACTTAGCTATGCAGACAGAAATACCCTTTGGATTGTCATTCACAAAAAAAAAAAAAAAAAAAAAAGGAAGACGTGCTTGGCTTCTAGCCATTGATACAGAAGGAGTTTAATCTGATTTACTCCAGCTACTGGGTTTCAATGTCTAGCTAGATTAATAACAGGCTCTGATTTCAATTCATGGAGATTCCTGGGGACGTGATTCCATGCAGTGTTTCCTGCCTGCTGCTTGCTGGCTCCTCACTGTACTTTCCTGATATTTATCCCCACTGGACGAGCCTTTGTCACTGTGCTTTTCCAGCCCCAGTGCACTGACAGACTGGAGGAGGAGTTTCAAATGGAGAGTGTTAACAGGACCAGCACAGCAGGAGAGAAGTAGTGTTTCCCTATGTTTTTACTGGGAAGCAGGACAAAGAGCAGTAGACAGAATAATCTCTTGGCATCTGTGGGTTAAATCTAGAGGCCAGTCAGCCTTCTAGTTCTCTTAGAAATGGGCTCTGTAAGAGATGGGACTGTCTCAGGTGATTTCTCCCTTGGTTTTAAGTTTGAAGTTCTTTATACCAAAGGAATCTGGATTTGTCTTCCTTTGTCTCCGTTTGCTCTCCTTGTACTACCCTGGATTAGGGGAGCAGGGTGGCTGTGCATAAGAACAAGAAAGCAGATGAATCCCTGTCTGTATAACACAAAGAAGCTTCACAGTTATTCCCGTTGAAGGGTCTCCAAACTGTTTTAACCAGAGAAAGAACTTGCCTGCTTTGCTGTCATCTGTCCTGGTGGTGATGGTGACTTGAGTGGTTTGTGTGGGCCTGGGGACTCTTCTGTGGGTATTTGAACATTCGTTCTTACTGGAGAGAAATAGAAATATTATTTGTTTTGGCATTTGGGGAAACAGAGGCGCGACCAGATTGTAATAGGCATTTGGAGCACATCTAGGTATCAAGGTGATTTAGATCAGGGAGTAAAATAAAAAGAAATGGAAATTTAAGGGTTGCGAGTTTTAGATGCTTTATCAGGAAGACCCCAAAGGTACCTACACTTTTTGCATTATGTTTTTTGGTGTTTTGCTGTGATTGGAAAAGGAACACATTCTGGATAAAACCCCCCCAACCCCCCTCTTTTTTTTTTTCTTCCCTAGAGATATGTCTCTGGACCATGTGCTCGTGTATCTTCTCTTGGTGCCAAGATTTCGCTTGTGTGTGTCAGAACTTGGTTAGGGGGCATCCACATCCTTGGAGTTCCCATATTCTGACTTAACACAGATGATTCAAGAAACAGCCAACCAACCACCACTGTGAAACCCATCTATAGGAATATCTATGATGAAGTTACCCATGTTGGTTCTGTACAGTGCCTGATTTTTAGTTTCCTTTTGCTCTTTAAGAAGCTATAGGCAGATAGACTGGAAATTATGTCTGGAGATCTCCTAAGGGTTGGAAGTAAATTTTATCACTGTTACTGCCTGACTCCTCTCCCTGGATCTGTCCTGGCTTGTTCTTAGATTGGGTTTTAGATCTCTGCTTGGTTTTGCTGCAGTGTTTTGTGATTTTGGGGGGAGGATTTACTTTCGAGGTCTCTTATTTTTTAAGCAGAGTCCAGATGGTTTTGACAGGCATTGGTCTTTCTCTGCTGATGCTTGTACAAATTAAAGTGTTGAAGATAACATGTCATGATGTCAAATGAGGCTCTTAAAATTAGAATTACCTGCTGTGTGTTCACGTTGTTGTTGGTTTTATTTGCTTCAAAATGGACAAGTCTTGTAAAACTCGCTGTAGGTGAAGTTGTCTGGGAAGCTTCTGTGTCATTTTTTTTCTGGGCTGAGAGTGTTGGATTCTATTCAGAAGAAGACACCACAAAGATGATTATTGTAGAGTAGCTGCTGGAGTAGGATAAAACGTCTTCTCATTTAAGAGGTTACATTTAAACTTTAAGGAGCAGGTCAATATTTTAAAGGTTGCAGCAGACAGTGAAATCTCACCAGCACAGCAACCAACAGACGGGACTGAAGTCTGTGCAGTTCTAGGCTTACCTCAATAGAAAGGAATTTTCTGGCCTACCTCCTCACCTAAAAGCTCAATCACAATGTCTGAGGCTTTCCAAATTTTATTCTTCATAGAGTGGAAGGTAATGAGTTGCAAATAACTTAGTGAAGTTTGTTTATAAATTACCAGTCAAAGGATGGGTCTGATCCAGAGCAGAGTTACTGAAATGCACCTATAACCATAGATTTCTGTTTCAATATGTCTTCTCTTGATTCCCTGTACAGTAGGAGCAGATCAGGACTTTTGGTAGAGAGGATTAAGTTGGACTTCTCAGAAAATGCAACAGGAATCATAGAAAACACAATGGTTAAAAAAATATATGATGCTTTTAATTTCTCTTTAACACTCAACTAAAATTTGGGGACACCTGCAGAAAAGAGTGTGCATAAGGAGTAATATGTACTTTGATTATGTGTCTGTCAGTACAAGACTTTTATGGATGAACAAATCTACTTCCTAATTATGCCTTTGTCTTTCTTCATTCTTTTTCTAGCTATGAGAGTCAGGGAATATTTAGTCCCTCCAGTTTTCTTCATGTGGTTCCTCCCTGATCCTTTCCCCTTGAAGAATCCAAGTGAATTTCTTCTCTTCTCTGTGGAGATAATGAATCTTTCAATGTTCCTGGTAGTCTGTGAGTTCATTTTCTTGTTGATAGTATCACTTAAAGACAAGGGGAAATCTTTGGAAATCATTCTGACTAGATGAACATGCACCCTGTGCTGAGAATTAACCTAAAGCCTCAATCACAACTGCAAGTTGATTTCATTCCTGATTTGTTTTTCATCTCTGAATTTTATAGCAGATAGAGCCATTTCTAGTTTCTTACACTTGCCTTTTTAAAATTAAAATCCTGATAATAAATTCATATATGGGGGCAAACTCCTTCAAGCTGAACATGCACACGCTCTGCCTTCCCCAAATAAATTACAGGATTTTCAGTGAAGAAGTGGCTAGCATAGCAGTAAAGTACACTCAGCGTATCTTGGGAATACTAAATCCATTATTGTCAGTTTGTTCTTTGGAGAATGGTTAATGAGGAAACAGTGCCCCAAGAACTTGGATTGTGCTTCACAAGTCAGAGATTCAAATTGCTACAGCAGCACTACTTGCCTTTTGACACTGAACAAATGAAAAATAAATTTTAAATTACAATTACGTTCAGGGAGTTTTACAAAGGAATCTATTAAGTAAATTCCTATTCAGTTAATTTCCATGTTTAGTAAGCTATTCCTGTGCAATATGGTTCAACTAAATAGAATTTTCTTAGAAACAGAAGAACCTGAGACACTTTCTTTTCTCTCTCCTTTTCTTTCTCTCTCTCTTTCTCTCTTTCTCCCTTTTTCTCTTTCTCTCTTTCAATTTTAGGTAAAATAACACCATAAAATGTTCTTGCAATATTTTGTTAACTGTTTAGTCAGGATTTTTTTTACTGAAAATTATATAGATGAAAGAGAATTCACTGGAACTTATGTAAAGGTTCATCTTATCCATATTTCAAAACTATTTTTATGTTATAAATATAATAACCAATTTTATATCAATAAAATTGAGCTCTGGTTAAAATTTTGATAATTTTAATTCCACAGTTTTTCTGTGGAAAACAACCACTGGAGAGTTTTGCAAAGGAAATTCAGCAGAACTTGCAGACTAAGACTAGAAGCCCACTAGGGATGGAGCCGAGGGATTTGTGGTGTAGGCAATTGATATTTTGGGCTGAAGTTCAGACCAAATATCATTGTTGACAGTTTTTTTTCCCCATTTGTTTAAAACATGATAGGACTAACCATGGTAACAGAGCCTGTCTCAGAAAAAGTAACAAAGCTGAATTAAGTCAATACTAGAGCTTGTTGGTTATTAAGTACTCCTATGCCATGGCAGACTATATGCTTGCAGAAAGCCAAGTGAAGTGCTTGTGAGTGCAGCCTTCAGGTCTTCCTGACCTGAATATGTGTGTGCCTCCTGTGTCAGGTACATGAATCAGGTTAAGGCAGTAATCCCTGAAGAAGAGGAAATAAAGAAGAATGAATGGTCATTTTCCCCCAGCAGTGCTGATTTATTAATAAATTTCCATGTCTCATATGTCATATAATGACACTTGACTTCACCTGTGAGTAGTCTTGCTGCATATGATAGGCTTGAAACTGTTGTAATTTATGTAGAGTTATGAAGTAAAAAGCAGCATGGACCTTGTAGCCCTAAAGCAAATACACTGCTACTTCCATTAGAAGCTTGATTTGCAGGTCGTAAGTTAATTATTTTCTGACCCATACAGAATAATTACCAGGCGATCCCAGAGAACCCAGAATTGCTATTTCTTTCAAAGGTCTTGGCCAATAAACCTTTCCTTTTTGTTAAGCTACCACGTAAATGAAAAAAAAAGAGAGTCGAAGTTGCTTTTACAGCTGGTCTTACCAGAAATTTTCAAGTGCTGAACATCATGCATTTGTTCATAATATTATCTTAGCTTTTGATATTGTGAAGCTCATTGCTCCTGCCTAAGCAACCCTTAAGTGCTGCAGGAAATTGAACTTTTCTACTTTTTTATTTTTCTCAGTGAAAGAGTGAAACAAATACATTTCATGCTTTCATTGCTTCCTTTGTCTTGTGAATTCAACAGAGTGTGTGGGGGAGACACCAAGAAGTGGAACCCTTTAAAGGAAAACTTTGACTGCAAGCAGCAGACTCAGAAAGCAAATGTGGAGACAACAGCTAATGATGTTGAAGTGGCCCCTCAGTGTCCATGTGTTTAGACATTCTCTTATATGCCCCAATTCATTCATAGGACAAAGTAGCGTAATTTATCTTCTGGAGTGAAAGAAACAAGTAGCAGTAGATTTTTTGTTGTTTTATTTTAAAAATGCTTTTGGCAATGGAAATATTTTCATGTCAGACATTTAAAGGATGTAAAGAAGCCTTGTAGGATGTCTCTTTTTTTCATTAATAAAATAGTCTGATCCTCTATCCTCATTAATGAAGCTTTTTGACTCTAAAGGGAGGTATGGAACTTCTCTTGTTAATGATTTTAGTTTCCAGTGCACTAGAAAGTGCTGATCATATAGGATAAGTTTTTACATTGCATTAGCAGGAGAAAGGGATTTTCACCCACCTGAGATGCCTTCAGGTCTGATAGCACTGCTGAGATGTAATGTATTGGTAAAGGCCTCTCTCTGCTAGAACATGTTTCTTGCTTCAGTGTCACTGTTCTCTTGATTTATCCAAGCTAGTGGATGTACTTTGAGGTTATTTTACTCATGAGGAGTTGGAACTCTGGCTGCCTCATTGCCATTCAAAGCAGTTGGGTAAGCAGTGACTTTGAGAGATCATTAGGCAAAAGACTTATTACCCAGCTGTATTTTATTTCATTTTTTAAAACTGTGGCTCTGTGGATTTGCAGGAATTTACTGGAGCATCACTGATTTGAGCCCCTTGTTTGGTCTTCATAAAAATATCTTGCTTTTACCCCTCTGCTTCAGTCAGAAAGGTTGTCATAGGGTTGAGTTACTAAGGGCATTTCTGCTCTAGGCTGACTAATACCTGTTTCTGCAAATCCTACTGGAGGTGAATGGGGCCATTACAGAATCTCAGATGGGTTGTGTGCAAGTAGAGATGCTTGCCTCACCTAAAATCTTTGCTTCAAGTGCAGTATCTCATGCCTCAAGTGAAAAAGAAGAGGGATTTTAACATATCTGTTAGGTAGCTCATTATTGCCTTGGGCTATGTATTTCTTCACAGCTTCTGTGTTATACTCTACAACAGGAACAAGCCCTCTTTTATGCCACCTCTCTGCCTTCTGTTTGCCCAGGGCTTGGGCAAAATTTCCCACGCAGATAGATTATGAAGTTTGTTCAGTGTGCTATGTTTTCTACATTATTGTATGATATTCACCGGTTGGAGAAGGGTGTTAGACAATGTGGACTACTTCTTCAATTCAGCAAAGGGAATTTGGCATAGTTGTCTTTGCTGACTTGTCCTCTGACAGATCTGAATAGAGGGAGTGCGTCTCTTTGACACAAGCTTGTACATGCTTTACTTGATCATAGCACTCAATGAGGCACCTTCTTTAAATGTCTGCAGCCATTAATGAACAGAATCTCTTGACTTTCTTAAGATAATAATGATTAATGACTTTCTCTTGCACAGTGAGTGTTCCTAAAGGCATCTGTTGGAAAAGGACACTGAATCTCCTAGATCACAATTAATTTCATTTAAACTGCAGGATTTGTTTTTTCTACCAGAAACAAAATTATCTGCCCTCTTCCAAGTATTTAAAGGTGGGTTCTAATGGCTCTTGAGGCAGATAGCTTCTGTGTCTACAGTTCAGCTAATACAACGGGACCAAAGTGCTACTGGTTACAGGTTTTGCGGTATTGTTCTGTTGCTGCCTTTACCTGCTGCATGCCTGGCAAAGATGAAAATTGCAAAGCCTTTGCAAATTCCTGCTAAGCATCAGTGGCCTGTATTTATTAAAAGGAATGGAAGCGTGAATCCGGGAATGTAAATACAATGGATTTTTTTTTAAAAAAAAAAGCTAGCTCTGATTTTTTTTTCCCCAAGCATCAGTACAATTCTTTATGGTAAAAAATTGGAGCGTTGTCTTGCTTTTCCTTTGGACAAGTCAGAGAAAAGAAATTGCAGCCCATTCATGACGTTGCACCGTGTTAGCATTTTTCTTTTATATAGTTTTCCCTCCCTATGAAAATAGTTCTCTACCAAGGCAACTGAATTGGATAAAAGTGATTTATGTAGGCTGTGCAGAGAGAGAAGACATTGTTAGGTTTCATGGAAGACATGGAATGCTGAGGGTGAGAAACAGCTTGGCTGAGACATGGGGAGTCACAATCCTCTCATTAAATCTCCATGCCTATGACCAGACGTGGCCTCACTTTGCATTTGCTGCTTGATTACCGAATCTATGAAGCTGTCGTCTGGAAACAAAAGGCAGTAAATCAAATCAATGGGCATCTTTCAATGGGAACCAAGGAAGCTTGTGAAGTCATGTTCTCCTTTGGCTCATTGCCTGAATATAGCAGATGCTAAAATGTGTTAACGCACATTTCTGCTTGCACATGGAAGTGCAAATATAACTCAATTTTTAATCTTTTCATGTAATGTGTCATGGTCTAGAAGAGACTCCTCTCCATGGAAAGACCTTGCCTCCTCTCCTTCCAGGTAACCTATCTGTAGGAAAATCAACCCCTTCTACTGGTGAAGAATTTCACTTGGCAGCATCTTTGTTTTTATATTTTTCTTATTGCTTAAACCATCTTGGGTTGTGATAGAGTAAAGCAAGGAGTACTGCTGGTTTGAGGCAGCCAATTAACTGTTACAGTCACTGTGGTGACTATCACCTGACTTCTGTGTCAACAAAAACATTGGAGATATTTCTGATATTGCACTCTTTGTATTCATATTATTTGAAGTGGAAGATCTCTGTCAAAGGACCAGAACTTAGGTACTGATTTAATTTTTGAGAGCTTTATTATATAGATATTAACTATTCTAATGCACTTTTCTTGGTATTTGAGAACCGGCTGAATTGTCTGTGAAAGAATAACTGAAATATTATAAGATATATATACACACACACACACAAATAGCATAATAATATATTTGAGTGTGTTTATATCTCTAAAATAAATAACAACACCTGTATGGATATCTGGATAGACAATATAAGCTGAAACCATAACATCTTTTGTCTTTCTGACATGTGCTGTGGAAGCCCCGCATAATATCATAGCTCCCAAGCCCTTGGTAGCATGGTATGTAATCCATATATGTCATCACACCACATGTAGTGTGATATGTAACCCAGAAAGCAATTCTGTATATAGAAATATTCATACATGTTTGGTAGAAGTTTCTACCTCTAATTGTCCACCAAAAAATGGATGGATGTTTCTTCCTTTCCAGAAAGGTATTTTGTTGCACCTCGAAGCTATCCACTGGAGTCTCTCACAGGAAAAGTGCTTATAAAACTGGGCTGTGTCGTGTTCCACTTCAAGGATATGTATATTCACTTCCAGAGATATTCAAGAACTTCGCAAGCCCCTTTCTCCCACATAAAAGTACCATCCATCTCTTCAGAAGACCTTTATAACTTCTGGACTTTTAAACTAGAAAACACTCCTGTTCTGAAGTCTGTGGCTGCTGGATTGCAGCCGAGACATGAGGAATCACAATCCTCTCCTTAAATCTACAAGCTTATGACTAAACTTGGCCTTACTTTGTGTTTGCTGTTTGATTACTGAATCTATGAAGCTGTTGAATTACAAGTTGAATTCCTCTGGGCAACTACTGGGATAAAGAACTGACATTCAGATCTGAACCACTTCGTGCCTTCCAGAGGTGAGCTGTCAAAGCACTTACTTTATCTTTATCCCATGTGCAGATAGTCTTCAAATCGTGGAGATGGGCTGCTTCTCATTAACTGATGTTCCTGGCAAATCCAGGGAATCCTAGAAACGTCTCTTACAAGTCTCAGCATTCCAGAAAGTCCCAGAATTCTTGAATATGACAACTCAAAGATTGTTCAGGAATGACTACATCTGAGTGTGTCTTTGCTGTCCTAAAAATGTGCCCAAGCAGTTGCCTAATTACAGTTGAGCAGAAATTTGTGAGAATTTCTATGAGGCTATAGGAACCAAGGCTCTCCAAAGGTTCATAACTTGGCTAAAATTGGACAGGTCTTCCTGGGAAGGCTAAGAGGCACATCCCTCAGCCCTACTGACTCTAAACCAGGTTAGAGACTATATAAATTTTACAAAGGGATACCTTTTTAGCATTGGTAAAATAAAATATTTTCTTCAAAGTATCTGCACTGTTTTGGTGGAAAACTAAGGAAAAATTACAGTAGAGAAATGCCATTACAGCTGAAGGTGGACAAAGTAGTAAATAAAAAATACGGGGTGGTAAAATGGACAGAGACAGCCTGAAGTATAAGCTTTGCTCCTGGCACTGGGAAGTATGATATATTGTCTTGTAAATTCCAGCTCACATTACATCAGCTATCTATAGAGGGTGTGTCTACACTCCTGGATAAAACCTGAGACCTCTGAGGCCTTGTCTGTTAAAATGGTTTGTTGGCCCAGTAAAATGGCTCACGTACCTGAGCTGTGCGTTAGAAATCAATACAGCTGCACTTTCCTTGTCCTAGCAGAAGAAGGGAAAACTCAGGGGACTGATTAAGTTCTCTTTGCTGAAAAGGCTGCTGCATCCCAAAAAGTTTTAAATAAATGCCATGTGTGTATAGGCAGTTCTGCATTTAATTCAGATTTTATAGGAGGCTTGTTGTGTGCTAAATAAATCCACTATGATTATAAATAGCTTATTCACTGTAAACATGCATCTTATCTAGTAAATTTTAAATCTCATGGTAATACTGTTTTTTTTAATTAGTATGTTGAACTGTAGTAGTGAATTGTCATTGTCCAGATTCTCTTGATGTTGCGAGTGTCTAAATTCAGTTATCCATTTACCATCACAGCCTCAGCAATAGTCTTTTACTTATGAACTGTTTTAATAAGCCAGATAATGTCCACGCTCCTTTAGACTTTGCTTGACAGGCTCAGAATTGTTTTGTTTTCTATCCAAAGCCTTCAATGATACCAGTTGGTCAGACTCTCCCCTGGGGTTGGTGCTTTTCAGAAGGAGAATCTCAACTGTCTCCCAGTTGTCTCTGGAAAAGCACAAGTGATGTGGGTGTGGAGTATATTTGACAGATTACCACATTTGTAGATGGCCAAAGATTTTGCTGGTGAATGCGGGTTTTCAGTAGGGACCAGAGCTTCTTGTTCTTTTGGACTTGTACTCAGAGCAAGGACTTGGAGAAGTTCGGCTGTAGTGGCACATGGGTTTTTGTGTGGTGGTATGTGTGCTGGTGATGGTAGTAGGGGTAGTTTCTGCCAGTCCTTGAGATGCTGAATGTGTCTGATGAGTCAGATCTGTCCCTAAATACCCTGTAAGAATTCAGGGCTAAAATACTACAGAGGACCTAGCTGGGAAGGGAGTTAGAGCTGCCTCAGGACCAACATAGGTGTTTCTTTCCCATTCCAAGAACCAAACTGGAAAAGTCATGCAAATGGGAATGCACGTGTAGCCCCACATTTGCATGTCTATACATGCTAGTATTTTATGTGCAAGTATTTCTCACTAAGCAACAACATCCCTCCTGAAAAAGAAATGGAGAGAAAGAAAGTCTGTTGATGTATACTGCCCAGTAAATTACTTGGGCGAAACTTTACACATTTGGCTTGTGCATTTCCCAATTACAATTCCCATAGGAGGAGCAGAAGGAGGGATGAAAAGGGAACCTGCCTTGTTGGTAAGATGTGAGTTAATAACCAGTTTAATTCACAATCTCCAGCTCTTCAAAGGAGTTGTTAATAAGTGTTTGTCTTCTCTTTCCC
>NW_010207241.1:12088-24082 GCF_000695765.1 Mesitornis unicolor
TTCCCCTATGAGCTAGTGAGAGACAGAGACAGCACTGATCACAGAAGCAAAATTGTAAAGGAGAGAGGAAATCCCCAGTGAAAACTCTTTAATCTGCCTCTGGAAAGAGCATTTTGTGTTAATAGGACAAAATGGTAACATTGAATATTCATTATAGGGATTTGGGGAGGAGCATGTGAAGGGCGGAGGCAGACTAGACTGGAGGGAAGGAGAGGTCTGGTTGCAACAGTCTCTCACTGCAGTAGGAACTAGAGCACCCAAGTAAGTCCTATGTCTTTGGTCAGTGAGGGGAAATTCATCCTGACCTCATACCAACTGGATTCTGGCAGCAGAGAAGCTTCAAGTGTTGCAGAAAGACCCAGTTCCTCTTTGTATTCCTGATGGGGATGTTGGAGATTGCCGAGTTCAGTCAATAAACAACAGGGTGTTTAAAAGATAAGGAAAGGTATGTGGATTGGATATCATGGCATGGAAGTCCCCATTTACCTGGGCTCTAGAGTATCTCGACACATGCACAAAATGGAAGCACTGCAGTAAGTCCAGCTTTAGCCTAGACTTCTGTCTCAAAGAGATGCCAATAGTGCAACCAATTCAAGGTACTGCCTGAAATCTCCCACAGGATTTCTGGAGAAATGTGTATGACAAGCCAAAGGATGTAAGGTAGAAATCCCAGTGACCCCAGTGCTCAGAAGGAAACTTGCTGTTGTCCCTTGGCCCCTTCTCTTGTGCTGCTTTTCATTTGCATCTGAACACTCTAAACTGGAAGGTATTGATTTGCAGCTACCACTGCTTTTCTTTGTGGTCATGTTTATTCTCTGTCAGAGTCCTTTGTCTATTTGAATGCTTCCAAAATCCTAATTGCATCTAGGCCCAATTTCCATACAAACTTATTCCATTGTGAAAAGGGAGAAGAAATTTTTATTAGCAACCCAATACAAGACAGGTGTAAAAGAGAACTGATATTTGGTTCCAAGGCAAATCTGTGTGGCTTATAGGCCTAATGTCAAGCAAAGGGATGTTGTGGGCACCGGAACTGGACTGGCAAAGAGTATCATGGGCACAGAGCAAAGAGGTAGGAACGTGTTGGAATGTAGCAGTAACTTCTCAGGCTTATCTCTTGCATGCTTGATTTAATGCAGTCCTATCCGTTTCAGCTCTCGCTTCTGCTGCTCATGTGAACGCTGCATTTGGTTCCCATTTCTTTTCTCCAAACTATGATAAAAAGGTGATAGGAGATTTAATTTCCAGAAAGGGACACCCAGGCAGGCAGCATGATGCCAGCTGTAGGGTAGATTAATGTGGGAAGGTTTCCTATCAGACATTCAGATTCTCTGTTACAGATAAGCAATTTTTCTTTAAAAAAAAAATAAAAATACATATAAATGCCCCTTTGCTGATGAAGCATCTTGGTGATGTTCCATTATAAGCAAGGATGAACATGAGCCGGATTTCATCTGACCTTTAAATTACCTCCATTTTATCTGTTCCATTTTATCAGCAGCTCTTTAGAGAATGAGCCCTTACTTGGAATTAATAGATTCCTTCATTGCAGGAGTCTGACACAGGCCTGTGAAGAGCCTAGCCAGAGTGCTTTTTTTCCAGAAAAGAACACATCTGGAGCAGAGGAGTACACTGGCATGTAGGAAGGGTGTTAAATAGGGTTGGTTTTGCCTTGATTTTGCCTGCATTCCTTATAAAAAAAAGTTCATCACTGGCAAACAGTGACAGAGGCATAAAATCCTAATTCTTTCTTCTCTGTACAGCAGACCTGTGAGGGCAGAAGAGGGACTGTCTCCTTAGCATCAAATTACGAAAGAAAAATAACTTCCTAAATTCCGAAGACAGAAATCAAACAACTAGGTACGTGAAAAGGTTGGATCTAGGATTGGTAGGGAATGATACTGGGAGTTTTTGTTTTCTGTGGTGCCTAGTGCTGACTGACTTCTGCAGTGAAGGTGATTGGATGTGGAAACAAAGGTTAACAGCCAAGTGTAGCCCTTGCAGTGAAGTGGTTTCCTGGGGAGGAGCATGAGGGATGCAGGGGCTCTCTCCCTCTCAAGTTTTGATCAACGTCTTGTTGGCACCATTTCTTGGAATATTGCTTATACCCCAGGAAACACTGAGGGTTTTCCACTGCTCTCATACAGCAGTTCAGATCCAAGCCATGGTGGTAAATGCAATTTTAATTTCACAGACAGACTGTGTCCAGGGAATGAGAAGATGCAGAGGAGCTTGCAAGGATCAAGCCTGCTGGTTTGGCCACAGTGGAGCTGCGGATACTTTCTGTGCTTGTGCCTGAGTTGGATTTTGGAGGTCTCCTAAGGGACAGCTCTTGGGACCTGTGTGATATAAAGAGGGTATGAGAGGCTGGCGTGGGTTTCCAGCAGAAAATTGCTTCATATTTAGTTGAATTTTTTCCTGACTGACCTTTCGTTGTGTGATTAATCACTGGTGTATGAGTGGAGAGATGGTTCTTGTTATCTAGAGTGTGATATGTCATATCAGTTCCTGGCAACCTCATCTATGTAAAAGTGATTATTTATTTTTTTTTTTATTTATAATATTAGAAAACTCCAGAGTGAATCATGGTTATAATGCCATGTATTTTCTTTCACAGTCATTTTTAGATTGATCCATACATTTATATAGCAGGATGTCACCTCTTTGATTGTCCCTTGGATCACCTGAGAGCTACTTTAAACAATGCTGCTTCTGCATTTGGTGAGGAAGATGGAGTTTTATAATGGAGAAATAACCTGTTGGTAGTAGTTAATCTCCTTGTTTAAAAAAAAAAAAGACCCATTTCATCTTCTAATTTAATGATAAATTGCAGTGATTCATCAGGGAAGGAGGGTTTATTAATAAAGAGGATAATAAATAGGCTGAAGAGAGATACGAGAAAATAGTTTTGTCAAATAAGAGGCTAAGGGGAAAAATGCAGAGCATGAAGTCAAAACTGAAATCTTCAGAATCATTGTTATCTTTCTGTACCCCACACATCACCACAAGGACCTTCTCTCCTTGTCTCAGACTTGCTACTTTAAGACAGATTTAGACTGCAAATGATCCAAGAAGACAAATACCATGGGATGCCTTGTTTGCTCCTCAGGTCAGTGGACATGTCTCCAGGTCCTCAACAGGCATGAAAATATTATGAGAATATTACAAGTGAGAGGAACTGGAACCATCTATGAATTTGGGTTGAATTTATGGAATTGTTTCTGACAACGCTTCCAACTCTAAGTTGAAAAATAGAAAATACTTTATTTTTCATATGGAAAATGGAATCTGGAATTCCAGGGTCTGGTATTCACTTTGTGGAGACTGCGCAGGTGAAGTCATCCATGTAGTGATTTCAATCCAGTACCTTGAAGTGGGATTTTTCTTAGATACAGGTTATCAGTAACCTGTCAAGTTTAATGTCTGTCCCTGTAAATGCTGATTAAATTTGCTGGGGGCAAAAAAATGGGGGTGAGATTTTCACAAAGTCACTGACAGTCCTTGTTGATAGAAAATTTTGCTTAGGTGTGAATATACAGTTCTTATTTCTCCACATGGAGGGGAAAAAAATGAATCTACATTTCCCCTTTTCTGGCAGGGCTTCTATTGACAGGCAGAAACTGTTAATCTTTTGGGAACATCTACCCCTTCAAGTCCTTTGCTTGTCTCAGGAGAGACTGAGGTGGAACATTTTTCCTGTAAGCTAAATGAAAGATTTCATTTGGCAGATAAATGAGATGCTTTAAAGTTTTGTTTTAGTGAATGAAAAAGCTACGTTTTGATATGATTTGTGTGCTGTCTTTTTCTTGTTTGGGCCAGCAGCTAAACCAGTTTTCCAGCATTCAAGTGCTTTCCAAGACCCAGTACTGGTTCTGACCGGGCAGGCTGGTAGTAGCCCAGCATTTCTGTCTGCCACACTTGTGAACTGATGAGTGATCCTCCTGGTGCTAGTGAACAAACAGTTATTAATCATGCTTGCTTTTCATCTCCTTTGACAGAAGGAAAAGGTTGTGAGGTGCTGGATTGTGCCTCTGTTTCCCTCAGAAGGGGAGAGGATGGGTCAGGCTGAGGCATCACCTGCTGCAACATGGGAAAGCTACTGATGTGTGTGATGCTATTTAAGGAAACCTAGATTAGAAGAGGGGAGGCAGAGGGAAAATCCCTCTATTAACAAACTCATTAGTGCTGGGAAAAGTCAAACGAAATTGCTCTTCAGAAAAGCACTGTCTAGCTGGATTTATTATTCTCTGTAATTAGGGCCAAAATAGGATGGAGTGTGGTACAAGCAGGAGTTGAGAGAGAAAAAGTGGTCTATTCAAAACCTAATTACTTAAATGGAGAAGTGACATTTGGACCAAAGAGGGAATAACATCATAATGCTACTACCTCACCTAAAGAGCCTGTGCTTTGCTTGCAGGTTATTTGTAGACCAGAAACACTGGGAGGGAGAAGGTTTAAAGGGATTTGAGCACAGTAGATGAGACCTAGGACACCTGGATGTGTTTGTACACTGATGCTTAGGCTGGACCTACACTGGTGAGGTGCATATACAACTTCATTGAGTCGTATGGACCTCCAGCAACATTAGATCTGGGAATTATTTATAGGGTGGCAGAGGTCAGAGTTGGACTTCCTCAGTGAAAAAAGGAGCGCCTTGTGTGGATGTGATCCCAAGCCCCAGCCCCAGCTTCTGTTGGATATCATACTACTTTCCTGGGAGGTACTTCCCTGTTGAATTTGGGTTGAGTGCTGGTACCCTGCAGTCACTGCCCTGGTACAGAGCAAATCCTCCCTTAGCAGGAAACGTGCATTTGGGCTTCATGTGCCCGAGCTGAGGAGTCCTGTCTGAGCTGCCAACAAAGACATCCTTTGCAGAAACTGACACAGAAAGGAGGAAAAAATGGATTCCCCAGGGAAAATGGCCATTTAGTCCTGTGCCCAGGAGAGCCTCTGAAGGCTGCACTGGTTGCAAAAGCTTTTGTCTCTGCTTCTTCAAGCACAGCAGCCTGGAGGGTTTTCTTTGAAAGAGGCTCTTTAGTGTGTTTCTTTCAAGTGGCAGGAGTTGTGTGTTTGAGCCGCAGGTGTCCCCACTTGGAGTCTGAGCCAAGTGTGTTCGTAGGGGCTGGGCAATTTGAAACTCCCAGAGTAGAGAGGAAACATCAGAGACATTTAAGGTTTATCTGTGCCAGGATGTGGCCCCGACTTTGAAAACACAGTGCAAATTTTAACTGCTTTTGTCAAAGAAGTATAAGCCTCTCTGTGAAGAGTCACAGCTGGCTTTAAAAGTGACTTTTTAAAAAATGTAAGTTATTGATCACAGTATAAACAGCTTAGTTTAGTTCAAGTCTTGAATTTAGCAGTGTCTGATTAAAATGTATTTAAAGCAAATAAGGTAAAAAAAAGTTAGCTGGTATCATTCCTCCTCTACACTTCCCATTAGCATATGGTTGTACTCTTCATCTTGCAAATCTAGCTCACACTATCCTTCTGTGGAAATTTCTAACAAACCCTTACAAGTTTACTTCTCATACGTTTCCTTCTCCATGGAGCCTCAGCCCAATGGCCCACCATGGGTACTACAGTTTGAAAGCTCTGCAAGCCCTCACGGCCTCTTGGACATCAATAGCTGTCCTGAGACTGGTTTGAAGTCCTCTGCAGAGCTCTGGGTTCTCTGTTCTTTGGCTGATCCTACAGTAGCTCTTCTGAGCCAGGGGAAGGTCCAGCTATGAAATACTGATCTGCCAGCAATATCAGAAATGGATGCTTGTGGGAGAGTTGGAAGATTAGTGCAAGGGTTTACAGCAGTTTGCAGCTCAACAGCTGTTTAAACCAGGCACAATATCTTTGTCATTATGGAACTTGTCCAGCTGCTTTCTGAATCCTGGTAAGTGTTTGGTATCCTGAACCTGCTGTGAAAGGCAGTTTCATAGCTTAACAAAGTGTTCTGCAAAGATTCTCCTCTGGTCTGCTTTGAACTCACCACTTCCTAATCCATTTGATGCTACTTTGTATGGTGGCAGAGATGGTGAATAATTCCCCTCCTTACATTGCTCAGTATAAATTTCATACCCCTGCTCAGCTGTCACTTTTCTACTCCTGAGTGCTAGGCTGCTTAGGTATTGCTTGTACAGAGGCTCAGGGGGCTTGGTAAGGTTGCAGTAAGCAGTTTGGAAGACAGAGCTTGACCAGAACCGGTGTATACAATGCTGTACAGGCTGCCTGGGAGATTTATTTTCTTATGTTTCCTTCTCTTCTTGGGCCCCTTCACCAGGAGGCAGCTGCTGTCTGCGTTGCAGACTGTGAGGCAGTAACCAGCCCTGATGGAGTAGTTGGAAGGAATAGGGACAACTATCCAGATGTCACATTAATCTGCATTGAGGGGTGGGAAGGGCATGTCTCTGTTCAGCAAGATGAACAAGAGTTCTCTTCCTAACTCATTAAAGTTCAGTTTCCCATGAAGTGCCAGACACATGTATGCATTTGTTTGATCACTCACTTGTGTCTGTGTCAGACATCTGGAAAGGAGCGAAGTCCTCATGCTGCTCTCCCTGGTGCTGTGACCTGATCTGACACTGTCACCAAGGCTTGTGGGCATTTAAGGGTAATGCAAATATCCACAAGGCTACTCAATTAGATATGTGTCTTCCACATGTACAGCTCCCGTTGCTGTCACAGCTGAATGTCTTCCACAGTATCTCACAGCAGCCTCTGATACCACCCTTACATTACTTGCATCGCTCAGACTAGAGGTTTAGCAGAGTTTGGTAGAAATTATCTTTTTCACACATCTTCTCCACCCTGGAAAAACATTACTAGTGGTATAGAAGACATACTGTCTTCTACTTCACTTCTTTGGGAGCATCAAGATTCCCAAAGGGCAGCCTTTTACAGTTCCATGTAATGGAGGTACTTCTCATAGAGATAAAGTAACATTATGGTGGCAGATATCAACTTCAACAGAGATGTTGTTATGCAGTAACATGCTCCCTCAAGGCTACTGAAATACCAAATTTCCTTAACTGATAAATGCTATTATTTATAGCAAAATTCTGTTGAAGAGTGGCATAGCTTCAAACTGATTGACAAAAACCCTGCTTAACCAAGCAATATATGTAAGGGGGGAATAAAGAGTTCATAAACGTTATTGCTGTTTACAGTGAAGTTGGCTTCCTGGTTTTGCACCCACTGAACCTGACTGTATGAAGCAGCATATACAGCTCAGTGCTGCTTCTATCCTATATTGTGCTTGGAGACACTGACCTGTCTTCATTGAAATGAATTTGGAAGAAGTAATTGTGTCAGTTCAATCTCAAGTGTGAGTTGAAACTACTGTAGATATGGCCTCTCAGCAGGACTGGTAAGAAATGAGTGGTTTACAGACAGTTTTCTTGTATACCTCACTGCAGTCTTCTCCTGAGGTTATGGCTCTGAGGTGTTTCGGAGAGGAATAGAGGTGTGCATATGGGAATGAGGTTTAGTGAAATTTCCAAAGGTAGCCTTGCTGAACTCCTGTGTTTGAAGGCATGCTTTTTCCACCATGATTGAGAGTGCATTTATGGTATATGAATGGCCAAACACCTTTATAGAGGATCTGGGGCACTGCTCTGCATTTTGTTGTTCTTCATCTTAGCTCTACAGTGTTTGATTTCACAAGCAACGGAGTCTTAGTGAGTGAATTGAGAGAACTCTTGTTCACTTCTGTTACCCTGTTACAATAGTTACCTGTTCTTGGTATGACTTGGGGGTGCACAATATCCCTCACGACTCTAGAACATTGTTGTAGGGTGTTGAACTCACAGCTTCTCACTTGCATACTCCCCTTTTGTCCACTACATCAGAATTTCCACCAGAGATTTGATGCTGCCTGTGACATACCACCACCATTGGTTGCTCCTTTTGGCCTTATTTCCCTGTCTTAGTTGTACATGTAAAAACCTGGTTTGGCCACAAATGGTTCCTTTTGCTCCTTCCTCCTTTGTTTGGAAGAAAGAGGAGGTTGCATCTGAGCTAGAATAATCTCGTAGGCCAATGGGGCCCTAAGAGATGATGCTGTTAATGTGCAGGCTACAGATATATCAGCAACACAGTCCTATACTTTGTCCTCTTTTCAGTTCTTTGCTAAGTGTGTGACTTCTGTGTTTGAGGCTCAATCCTACACAGATATGGGACAGCTACATCACCCTTCAGTGTCCTCCTAAATGGTGTCGATGCTGCATGCAATTCGCTGTGGTGCTGTTTCTCTGGATGTCTCCATGCTGCAGCACAGACAGCTTTAAATCAACTTGCTTAGATCTTTGTGGCTGTCAGACATTTTGAAGCAGTTTGGCGCTGGTCTTTGCTGCATTAACAGAACTGCTGCCTGCCAGCTCGGGTGTTTTGGTGCCTTTCCAAGTGCTTCTGCCCAAGTGCCTCTGCCTATGGCAGAGGATGAGACTGGAACACAGGTTCACTGGCTACCAGAGCACAACCCTTGTGGCAGGCAAGGCTGTTTGACAAAGCTGTGCAGGCATTACCCCAGTTCTTGCAGGTCTGTGTAGCTAGTACAGGTAGTGGTAGCAATGAAGACCTCGCAGACAGCATGAATATATATATAGGTATATCAGGGTCCTTTCAGAGTTGCCCTGCATGTGCTTGAAACTGTCCCTTCACTGTCCCCAGATGAGTTTAACCCTCTGGTGTGTAGGACAGAAAAGGTGGCACCTGAAGCCTGGCTGTAGTCAGTGATGAAGTCTGTAACACTCAAGGACACTTCTCTAGTGTGTTGGTTAACTTCGGTGTTAGTCCAGGATCTTGAGCTTGCAGTTCAGTCCTCTTCTTTTGCGGAATGTTTTGTAGCTCAGTGAAATGTATAAGCAAGGTAAAGCTTTCTCTCTCTACCTCTCAGCTATTTAACGATAAGAGGACTTGGTGAGAGAGTTTGCATGGTGGTGGATGCATCTTTCTGTTTAGAGATGTGTCTGTGCTACAGGGAGCTGCCAAGCATGGGGGATTGCTGCATTTTGGGACCTACCTGGTGCTTTGCAGGGGCGCCACTGCAGGGGCACTGCTGCAGCCTCTGGGTGCAGCACTAGCTCAGATGTCCCCTGTGTGGTTCCAGCAGAATCCTGCAGTTGCCTCCAGTCTCAACCTGTCCTTCCTCTCCATCCTTGATTTAACACAAAACTCCTGCTTCTAATTAGTTTTGCTTTCTGAAGTCATGTCTCTGCAGCACTGAGCTGTTTCCAGAGAAGCTCTGAGAGTACAATGAGGGGGAAGGGAGACAAGTTTCTTATTGATAATAGTTATCTTTGACTCTACAAATATCCCAACCTCTGGGGATGTGCCTGAGCTGACGGAAGGATGGTTTATATTGGTCCAGTTCCTGTGCAACTCTTGAAAATTGGCTGGAAAGTAATGCAGAAAATGTCTTTCTTCTCTAGGAAAGCAGAGCATGACTCTGTGCTTTCTTATATTTCCTTCAGGGAAAATGGGGTTAAGACCTGATTTATACAAAAGAAAAAAAAAAGAGGAAGAAAAAAAGACCAGTGCAATATAAACCAGGCTGTAGCCCTCACGTTAAGAGTTGATTGCACAAACCAGTGTGGCAGAGGACAAAATAAACCAGGTACTAAACTTCTGTAGAGCTGGATGTCTGTCAAGCAACTGCAATTTTTGCACTTACTGCATCTACAGCCACCATGAAAGGAATTGTAAAGAACAGAGGGGGACAGCGGGAAAGTTAAAGTAGTGATATATACTGTAGAGGGGAAGAAGGAGGTTGAGTTCTGAAAGCTTTGGGTTTCTGTAGAATCAGATATGCCTTATCTTTTTTGGCTGCTAGAGACACGACCCTGCATTAGAAACTTCTGCCAGATACTATAGGATAGTTGTTATTTTTCAATCAAGTTCCTACTGTGGCCTATCAGAGACTAATAAACACAGATTCTCTTCAGTCTCCATTCACATATGAGCCATTCACTTGTACTTCCGAGAATTCAACTGTTAAAGTGCTTTTTGGGGAAGGGGGTTGCTTGTGTACATAGTAAAAGTAGAGATAAAATGAGTGTGTAAAGTTAAATCATGACAACCTAAAGAATGAATTTAGTACTTAAAATCTATAGCATCTAAAAAAAAACCCCGAACACACACAACTTTAGTGAATGTACAAAATTGTTACATTATTCCCTTAAATTTGACACAGATCCCCAGATTGCTTGCAAACTGTTCCCTTCGACCAGGTCTTGTGCTATCCATTACTCTTGGTATTTGAGGGGCCATTTAAAGCCCATGGTATCATTAGTGAATCTGGACTGGAGGAAATCCAGACTAAATTATGTCTGGACTATTATGGAGATGGTGAAAGAAATTAGGCATTTCAGATGGCTTCACGCTAGCAGTGTTTCTGAAACTATCTATCTTTCTGTTGGTGCGTTTGCAAGCTCTTGGCTGTCAATGACTGGCTGGTGGTAGTAGGGAGAGAAGCATTTCTGTGCATGTTTGTGGATGTTGTTCAGTAGCACAATATATTTAGACAAGTCCCTGCTCTTACTGATTGTTAATGTTCCTTTTCTTTTTTCCTCTTTTTTTTCTTTTTTTTCTTTTTTCTTTCTTCCCCCTTGAATCTTTAATTCCAGGGGTTACTTACAACACATGCTAAAAGCTCCTTCCCCACTCTATTGCAGTGGAAACAGACTCATTAATGGACTCATTAATAATTTTCAGCCAGGCACTCCCCAGGGAGATCTATGTGATCTGAGTTAACATGTCTGTGGCTACCTCTGCCAAGTGGACATCTATTATTTTTTCACCTCAGCCACAAAAATGGCTCCCTTGACAGAGGCACTTTGCTATACCACAATACCCAGAGATTGCTGAATATTCCTTATATCTGACTACTGAAAGTGCTTCGCCAGCATACAGTATTGGAGCCAAGATGTTTTATTAGGTCTTGCCTTTTGCTTTCCTCAGAGAAAGCGGTGTGGCTTCTATCGTCAGTTCAGTTAACTTTCTCATCTGGGTTCCTTCACTTGTGCTTTGCTTTGAGAAAGGGAACAGAGGGAAAACTCTAATTTAGCTGTAGTGCTTTGATTCCATGAAAGTGAAATTTGCAGCCCTGTTAGTCTGCTGGAAGATTGATTAAAGGCGACAAGCCTTTGAACTTTGTTTCAAACAAGAGGTGGTTGTAATAACTGTAATCTTCTGCTTTGTATTTTCCCATGCGAGGGAGGGAGGAAGGAACTCCATTTACCTTTCTGTCACAGGGAAAATGAGGGATATAGGTGGCCTGCATTCAAACAGCAGCAGTCACAGAGTCCTCTTTATACCTCCTGAAATTGCATGTGGCCATTTTGTGTTGCTTACTGAGACTTAAAACTAGCCCACACTGCTTCAGGGGCTTCTAGCTCGATTAAGGGTAAGAAGCAGAGATGACTGTGTGGCAGGGTCATGGTCTACGATCTCCATCTTCCAGGCGAAGTGAATATTGATTCCATGGTATTTCCCAACAATAAATGAATTTTATATATTTATAAAATTTGAGTGTGTGAAACTGTACATACGTGTAATGAGCTTCCTACTGTTCTGTAGAAGCAAATGCCAAGTCTTTGTGACCAAAGGTCTGTGTACGTTTACAGGCTTATGCAAACTTATAAAAATCTACATCTGACAAAATTCTCTTTTGTTCACTGTTACTGTAAGAAAAGAAAAAAAAAAGGAAAAAAATTGCAATGCATGTTCGATCATCACATAATTACATGAGAATTTATCTTCACAGCTGTTAAAGTTTACTTTAGAGAAGAGTTTTTCTTTGCAGCCCCCCTACCTACGATTTGAGAGATTTAGGTTCAGTCCTTTCCTCTGACTGAATGGGTTCAAACATGCTTTATTTTTTTCACAGAAGACTTCTCTACCAATGACATTGTGGGCAGGGTTTTTGTGTGTGTGAATGAAGGCAAGAATTCCTGCTTCAGTAGTTGTACTTCATGTACAATAGTTAAATATTCAGCAAGGGAAAGA
>NW_010207241.1:24113-31251 GCF_000695765.1 Mesitornis unicolor
ATGTCTACCCTATGTAGGGCAGTCCTGCGTATTCTGGGCAGCCCAGATACCTCTGGTGAGCAAGAGCCCTGGGGACTTCTTGGCTTGCTTGGTGATTTGATATGTTCTTGAGAAATGTGAATTTGAATGCCATTTGGTAGAAGAGGGAACTGAGTCCCAGTCGTTTGCCTGCAGTCTAGGACATGAAAGAAAACAGAATTGTTATCTTATTGTCTGATGTGTGCAGTCCATAATGCCCACCTAAAGCATACAGCTCGAATCACTGATGACCTGATAGGCTGTGCCACTGTTGTGTTAGCTCTTGTCTTTCATGAATTCTTTTTAAATTCAAGGGCACGCCCAATGAATTTAGTATTTGCACTTGCTGAGATGTGGAGAAGTATTTAACTCTATACAATTGTTGAGGCACTGTTGCATTGATCAAGGTATTTTTCGCTGCATAATGAGATTTGACTTTCTATTTTTCCTTGTTCTGCAATTGACATTTTCCCTCCTCGAAAGGAATTTAGATTAGCAGTAAACATGGGAGTAGAATGACAAATATGTCTTATTTCTTGGGTACTCTGCAGAGATCCCTTCATGCCAAATTATATGTGCAAGTAATACAGGGGAGAAGATGTACACAGAAAATAGTAGTACTGGTGGTGGTACTTATGTGGAGCTACTTTGTTTAATACTAGTTTAGATTGGGAGTCTCTATTCAAACTCTCTTGATGTTACTGTTGTAAGAAGTTAATTCACAACAATTATGCCATATTTTACTCTCTGTAGATCCTAGAGTCAAACCTCTTCCACTGATGAAACCAACCATGTCCCCTAGTTCTCTGCTCAGTAGATACGCGTCATAGCTGGAAATGAAATTATCTAGGTTTTTAACATACAATTTCACCACACTTAACTGCCTAACAGGTTGTTCATGGAAAATCTGTTCCAGCTATAGAAGCAGAACAGAATAAACTGTCTGTGTGCCAGGCATCAGAAAATCCAGTTAAAGAACTTGATTTCCTAGTTACTTATTCAATGATTTCCTTCACTATATTTATCTGCACTTTGCAAAATAATAGGTTCATGTACACTCTCTGCCAACAATATTAATATTTCAACATTACATAGCTAAAATATACTCCTTTGTTTGTTTCAGTATTAATTCTTTGTATGCAGGTAAATATCATCCTTAGCTTCGTGGTGCTCTGTGGATTGCCTGCATTTTGGCTTGGTTCAGATTTCATCTCCGTTGGTTGTTGGAGGGGGTTTATGACTTTGCTTTTCAATCATAGTCATGTTGAAAAATTACCTTGGGTTACAAGCAAGATGCAGACTTGTTGAATGGGCAACATGATAGTTCACTTGAACTCAGATGGAGGAAGTATAACTGGAATAGACAATGTCCAAATTTGCATGTAAATATGCATAGTATTTATGCACCTGTGATGATGAAAAAAAATATACTGAGATTTCTTTCCTTGCCTGTAGTTCAACTGGGTGTTTTGCTGTGCAATCCTGTGATGTCTGGATGCACGGAGTAGTTCTTTCAATGAATATTGGTATGAAACTTTTCAAGAAGATCCCAAAGCTATTCTCAAAACAGATAAATGTACATGTTAATTCTCACAGATATGCATAAAGCAGGGCTGTGAAGGGTTTTCCCAGGGCATGATCTGCAAGACAATGACAATTTCCTCCACTCCTGTGAAATATCAGTTATGTCATTCTACTTGCATTATCTTTACTGTGTTGCCAACCACTGAGCTTCTGCTCGTAAATTTTCTCAACTTATTGGTGCACCCTTTCCCTTTCAATAAAATCAGTTTAATCTGATGTTTTGAAGCCTTTTCCATGCCAGGTTTCTGTGTCTCATTCAGATGTGTTGAGTCATAGAATCATAGAATCGTTCAGGTTGGAAGGGATCTTAAAGCTCACCCAGTCCAACCCCTGCCATGGGCAGGGACACCTCCCACCAGATCAAGTTGCCCAAAGCCCTGTCCAACCTGGCCTTGAACACTTCCAGGGAGGGGGCATCCACAGCTTCCCTGGGCAACCTGTGCCAGTGTCTCACCGTTATCACAGTAAAGAATTTCTTCCTAATATCCTGTCAAAATCTTCCCTCTTCCAGTTTAAGACCATTCCCCCTCATTCTATCACTACCTGCCCTTGTAAAAATTCCCTCCCCAGCTTTCCTGTAGGACCCCTTCAGGAACTGGAAGGCCACAATAAGGTCCCCCCAGAGCCTTCTCTTCTCCAGGCTGAACAGCCCCAACTCTCTCAGCCGGTCCTCATAGGGGAGGTGCTCCAGCCCTCTCAACATCTTCGCAGCCCTCCTCTGGACCCACTCCAACAGCTCAATGTCCTTATGTTGGGGGCCCCAGAATTGGATGCAGTACTTCTACAATGCAGATGCATGAAACAGTGAAGGTTCAAAGTGGTGCAGGAACCCTGAATAGCAGAGGAGCTCAGGAAATTAAAGAGAATCCTATCTCTTCTGCAAACTTAAGAGCAAGATTACTCCAGTTAAGTTGGATAAGGTGCATTCAGATGAATCTCTGACTATCAGCCATCAGTGGTGACATGGAAGGTAGAGCTTGCAGAGCAGCCAGAGGCATTTGCAAATTCAGATCGTAGCTGATTTCACTTGTACATCAGGAGATGGATGCTGGCGATCTGCATTTATTGCCTCTTTCCACAATGTATTCAGATCATTTACCTTGTTAAAATCTTTTGATGTAAGAAGCTACCAGTGAAGAGATCTCTGTGTATTAAAAAGTTACTTCTATTTCCCTGAGCATCCTGCCCCCGTTCACTGCACATCAGTAAAGGCCAGGACATGGGTTTGACATAATGAGAATAGAAGCAGCTGCAGCACCACGTTTGGGCAGGCTCAGCTATCAGCATCACTTCATGCATCTCCTGCGTGAGGCGAGATATAGGGAAACAGAGCAACACTGTGTGAAGGTAGAAATATGTTCTTCATTACTGGGGCAGGTTGAATGTGGAAGCAGGCATAACTGATAAAAGTGGATGGGCTACGCCATCAAAAAGGACCATGTCTGGACTTCCCAGGATTGGGTGATGGGAAATTTAGTCATATTTCAAGTTGCCATTTCAGACACTTTCCAGCACTGGAAATTTACCGTCAGTATGTGACTCTTAAGTTCCAAAATCATTTAGAACTACCCTTAGGATCAAGATGTTCTTAGACTTTTTTTTCCTTGAGACAAAAATATTTAACTTTTGAAGGAGCAATGCCAAGCTTGTACCTTTTATGAGTCAGTATATTTTTAGCTAAATCACAACAGCTATGCTATCTTTGCCCCCCCATGCCAAATACAGGATTTTTCTTTCAAAAAGAATTTTTTAATAACAACTTTTTCCCTTTATCAGTAAGGAATTAAGTCCCTGTGGGGATCCTTTGATTTCTTCAGTGTACTAAAGGTAGGGCACAGGGGATTTTTAATTTCATGGTTTGTTTGGTATTTCAGAGGCAGTGAATGCCAGTGGTTAGATCAGCTGATGGTGAATCAGAAATCACAATGTGTTGTGTAGCTTTTGTCAAGTCCTTTAAGTATTATTTTGTCTTATTAACCACTTCTGATAGGTTGTTATTTATACGTTACTTGAAAATGGGGACATATCCTCACAAATGGCAAATTCACTAAAAATCAGGAAAATGATTATACATAATTTAAAGCACAAAAATGGAAGGGGCTGGATGGAATTTCTTCATGGACTGGTGCTACTAAACCATTGCTCCAACTCTGTCTTCTTCAAATCCACCCCAAGGATGGAGTGCTCTCTTGGTGAGCTTAACTGGAGACACAGACCAGGCGATTACCTCCTCTTCTGAGGAAAGGTGTCCTCTAGGAAATGGGATGTGTGGATAGAGGGGTGTTCTGGAACTATGGATTGTACTGGCATTCCCCATGTTGCCCTTATTGCAGATTTTATTAGCTACAAGAGGTCAATTCCAGGCTGGCAATTTTCTCCTGTCCTAAAAATCACCTGAAAGGCCAATATGTTTGTGGTTGTTGGTTGTTTTGGTTGGTTGGGATTTTTTTGGTTTTCTCCTTCCCCTCTCCCCCCAAAAAAAGTTCTCCAACCCTCAATCTGTGTAGTAGTCAAAAGGAAATATGTGGTGAATAACCATCAGTCATTAAAATCTCCTTCTTTCTATACTTCTGCAGCCCCACCCTGGAAGTTCTCGCTATCTGAAACATTGACGTTACAAGGACTATGGTTTCATGTCAGATGGAATAGTCCGTGATGCCGTGGAGTGCTCTGAAAACAATTCACTCTTCTCTGGGATGATCATTCAAACTTCATCTTGACAGTGGTCTAGAGAAGGCCATAGAATGTATAAGTAGCACTGGCCAAAATAGGGGCGACAGTTTTATGAAGAACATTAAACTTATTCTGAATTTGTGGAAGCAGATTCTGGTGAAAATGTCCACAAAATTTGAGCAAAACAAATGCTAATTTAAAGGGTTTTCTTTTCAGAAATAAGGTGTGCCAAACACAATATAATAATACTAATTTGAAACCATGACTCTGAAAATGGTTTTGGCAAAAAGGTATAAAAATCCTAATGAAAAGAAATAAAAAAAGAGCAACCTGAAAAATATAAAATGGAGGTTGTTTCCCAGAAGACAATTGCTACTTTTTAACAGAAAATACTTTACCCATTCTGATGTTTAGAATTTAGAAATAATTTAGGCTTTTGTTGCACTCCATATTTTAATGACCAATTGACATTTAACTACCTTGTGATTACTAATGCATTTAATTAAGCTTTCTATTCCTTTCTTACTTGAACAAAGGAATCCTGGATACAATAACAAAGCCATTTCATCTCCTTGTGGCAGGACTGAGTCTGTTTCTGCTGCGTATTGAGAATCAAGTTTATTCAGAGTTCCTATGTGAAATGAAATACAGAATAAATATTTACTAGGTTTTGAAAAAGTAATTTAGAAACTTCTGCTGCTTCCATCAGCACTCAGGGGGTCTGATTTGTGTTTCTGACTTCATGCCACTGATTTTAGAGGCGTTGTTCTTCTTTGTTTTCATATGAGAGGAAAATGAAGATTTTTTTAGCTTGTGCTGGAGAAGCCATCTTCAGAGCTAGCCAATAATGTTTTTTGCTTGTACGCAAGGTGTTTGAGGTGATGAAAAACGTGCTCCTAACTACCAGCGTTGGTTCCAGGCTTCAAACCCACCTATAGAAAAAGGAGGACCATCAAACTTGCAGATCCTCATGCATTTGGAGCCTCAAACGTGAGCTCTTGCGCTGCAGAGTCTAACATCCGGGCCATTCCTCTGGCAGTGATTGACATTCGCTAATAGAGGATTATAACTTCAAAATGAGACTAAGCAGCAGGAGCAGATGAGCGTTTAAATAACAAAGAGCCTCTTTTTATGCAAATGTACCAAGCAATAAAGAACAAAGAGAGGATCTCATCCCTCTCCTGCCCTCTGAAGTTCTGGGGAGTGCGAGCAAATTGCTCCTACACAGAAGGGGAGGGTTTTGTTCTCTTTCCCAGCGGCCATGGCGTGTTCAGGAAGAAGAGTAGGGGAGAGTTGGTGAACACAAGTCTTTGCTGGGATCTGACTTGAAGGGAGGAGAAGCAAAGTAGGAGATAAGGCTGGGGTGGGCAATGTAGTTCCTTCCAGTCTCCTAACTCTCCCCTCTTCTTTTGTCAAAGCGGCACTTGATCTATTTGTTCACTTGTTGTCCTGGAGGTTCGCTGCCTCTGGGAATCAAAGGGCTGTGTAACTGCAGCAAGAAGCTTCCAAAATCCACAGCAATAACAAAATAATAGGAAACAGAAAAACTGCCCTAAAAGGCATTTCCATTGTGGAAGAGCTCCTTCGCTCTCCATTAACTTGAAATAGCCACTGTGCAAAAGGGTGTGTCAGACCAGAGCATGAAACTCCATCAGCCTTCATGTCTTTAACAGACTTTTTCATGAACAGCGTGGCTGGCTTGTGCCCATGCTCAGGGCCCAGGGTTAATGACAGCTGATGTATCACCCAGGACAGCTTGAGTGGGAGGTTCTGGGATGGGA
Source organism: Mesitornis unicolor (assembly GCF_000695765.1). Taxonomy (NCBI): domain Eukaryota; kingdom Metazoa; phylum Chordata; class Aves; order Mesitornithiformes; family Mesitornithidae; genus Mesitornis; species Mesitornis unicolor. The sequence continues at coordinate 30,170 of NW_010207241.1, forward strand.
GAGCAATGAAAGTTTCTGCCGACAAATTGGTTTATAAACCTAGAGCCCTCTCACTCTCTGATGGGCAGTGGCTCCCTCATTTCTCTTAGGACTGGTAGGAAATCAGTCTCTGAGTTAGCTGAATATTTGAGCATGTGCTGCTGCCCCCCAACTCTCAGCATCCCTCCCTTCACATCTGTCAGTGGGAATTTTCTTCTAGACTCTGCTCTGTCTACAGCCACTGGGTTTGGAGGAGGAGGACTGAAAGGTCAGAATAAAACCACAAGGTAACAACAAAACTTTCTCCACTTGACCTCTAAACATCACTAATTTGACGCTGTTATTCCTCAAGGAAGCTTTTATTCTAGCCAAGGACAGTGCTGTGAGTCACTGTCTCTCCTGCACCACTGCTCTTCATTAGAAAACTCTGTACCTCCACCTGAGAGAAATCCTTATCTGGCTTGACAACAGATGATTTATTAATCAACTACAGAACCAACATCAACAATTGTGTTGATGGGGGAGGAGAAGATACTGCACTAGGAAGGTGAAAATCTAGAAAGGTGTTTTTTCTGCATAGACGATTTTGATTGGGATTTGATTTTTGGAAAGGAGCAGGAAGAATCACAGAATCACAGAACGTTAGGGATTGGAAGGGACCTCAAAAGCTCATCCAGTCCAATCCCCCTGCCGGAGCAGGAACACCCAGATGAGGTTACACAGGAAGGCGTCCAGGCGGGTTTTGAATGTCTCCAGTGAAGGAGACTCCACAACCTCTCTGGGCAGCCTGATCCAGTGCTCTGTCACCCTCACTGAGAAGAAGTTTCTTCTCAAATTTAAGTGGAACCTCCTGTGTTCCAGCTTGTGCCCATTACCCCTTGTCCTATCATTGTTTGTCACCGAGAAGAGCCTGGCTCCATCCTCGTGACACTCACCCTTTAAATATTTATAAACATGAATGAGGTCTCCCCTCAGTCTCCTCTTTTGCAAACTAAAGAGACCCAGCTCCCTCAGCCGCTCCTCATAAGGGAGATGCTCCACTCCCTCCATCATCTTTGCAGCCCTACGCTTCACTCTCTCCAGTAGTTCCCTGTCCTTCTTGA
>NW_010207242.1:0-23247 GCF_000695765.1 Mesitornis unicolor
CATCTCGGACGCTCGGCCGAGTGGGGAGGGGAGGGGAGATAGTGCCATGCCGGTGGGAGGAGCGCGGAGGGTCACCGCGAGTGAAACCTTCAGATTTTTGGCCGGATTGTTGGTTTTTTTTGAGGAGGGGGATTGTTCTGTTTCGTTTCAGGCCACATGTGCTCACCTGTGTCTCCTCCCCTTGCGGATTTCAGGGTGGCTTCAGATGAATAAAAGCTGAAATAGTAATGGATAGTAGTGATAATGATACCCGAAATGTGGTTGCGCACAGAGTAGTTGGGTTTTCCAAGAAAACATCGTGCAATTGAAGGCATTTCAGCCTGAGCAGGGAGTGTCAATTGCAAGCTAATAGATATTTTTCACTTTTTACTTCAAAATAATTATTACTGATATAACTTTTTCTAATCTGTCAGTCATAAAGCGCATCAAAAAGAGGTGGATCAGTAGATAAATTTCAACGTTTGTTTACATTCAAATGCACCATTAAGAAGCACAAATTCTAAAAACTCTTACACAAACTTTGCACCTTATAGTTTCTATTTCAGGCTCATAAGAAGGATCAATGACCTGGTTGCATCTGGAAGCATTCACTTGCTCCTCGAGGTCACCAATATCGTGGGTGGCAAGAAGATAAGAGGGGGTGTAATTAAGAAGCAGTTGCAGTAGGATGCTCGCACGTTTGTGTGGGCATGAGAAATGCTGGAATGTATGAAACCATGGACGTGTCCCCCTGTAGTCATTTGGGCGATAGACAGGTTGCCTACAAATAAGTGAATGCTGGGCCTGGTGGGGTGGGAAAGCAAGAAGTGGACTGGAAGAGTTCCTTGGGTGTAGGGCACTGTGATAACCTCTGATAACCTGTGATAACCTATGATAACATACACAACTGTGTTGTGCAGTACCCCATGGCACGTTGGTGTTACAGGCTGGCTAGGCTGATGGTTGCACCGTAAACACAAGATTGCAGCAGCTCCATCATACAGACTCAGTGGGGGCAAAGGAAAAGTGGCTGCAATGTTTCATTTTTTTGTTTGAACTGGTAAAGCCTGATTTGTTTTGACAAGCAACCTTGTATCTCTGGCCTTCAGTTAGCTTCACCTGACATGTCTCACCTCAGGTGTTCACTTAAGCACACAGCAAGAGCCCGCAGCCCCCTGCAGTCCCTTGTGGCTGTACCAAGCCCTTCACTCTACCAGAGTGGGTTTCGCAGCTAAATGGGAAGCACAGGGCCTAATTTCTAAATATATTACTTCATTATGATCCGTTCAAGTAATTGTGGACACAGAAAGGGAATTAATTTGTCTGGACTTGCAGTCATTTCCAAATGTAATAACCCAGAATACTAAACTTGTGGTCAGAACTTCATTTTGGGAGCTTTTTAATTCTTTGTTGAGTGTCAGTGTGGGACAAAGCCACATCTGTCAGAATAGGTGCTTAGACTTGGTTGACCCAGACTGTCTATTCCAAAGCCTAAATTAACAATCTTAAAGCTCTGGCCTGGTTTTGTACCACTCGTGTTTTTCTCCTCCTATGTGCCGTTCAGTACTGGCAGTAGCGCACTGGACCCCTACACTGAACGTGAAACTCCTTCTGTGGTTATGAGAAGCCCGGAGGTGTTCAAAGGGAGACCAGGCAAATACTGACAGGGGAGATATGGACAGGAATAGCAACAGGATGGGGTCATAGTACCCTCAGCCCGAGGCTGTTGGAAGTGTCAGAGCTGGCAGCCTTGTTCTTACTTTTGCTGAGCATTGGCTTACAGCCACAGATGTAGAAGGCACACTGGGCTGGCTAGGTGTTGAGTCTAGCACAACATGGTTGATAGCTCATGTGCTCCTGTGCTTCCATGAGATTCTTGCAGAAAATCTGGAGCTTCCTTAGTGTCAGTATTGTCAAAGTTGCTCTGCTGTTCAAAAATCCAGTTGGAAATTCCACCTGAGTGAGTAAATGCCTTCATCGCAGCACTTTTTAGAGTTGTTCACGCCTTCTTTGTCATCAGGAAGCATTCGTGCAGCAGAGAGGTATTTGAAAATGGGCTGGCCTGCTCATTGGAAGAGTTGTGTTGTGTAACTGCAGTAAATCCCTGCCCTGCTTACTACGTATCCGTGAGCTGATGGACACATTTCAAGGCTTTTGTTTGTACATGAGGAATCACTCATAGCTTGAGCTTTGTAGTTCTTTTGACCATGGATATGCTTGTATTTATAGTTCCTGTGACTGCATTCTTAGAGCCAGAGTTAAAGAACAAGAATGTGAGGGGAAAAGTAACTCTTTGTTTCATGCTGCTTTGGGCACAGAGACCCTACAAATGTCCACAACAGAGTCATATTATTGCAGAATGAATCCTCCAACAGTGTTAAGCCAAACTTTAATAGCATTTTGCATCACAGACTTGGAAAAAAAAATTTGGTTAGCTTGGAGCTCACTCAGTATATGAGATTATTAAAGCATAGGCTTAGTAAGCACATGAATACATACAAAATACTAAAGAAGAATTAGCATGCTTTTTGTAGAGGGAAGTTATATCTCACAAATCAACTGCATATCACTGAGTGTCACCTAATCAGTGCAGGGGAGTTCAAAAAGTTTGATGAAGCCCATCACCAAAAAAATCCTAGTGAAAATTGCAATAGGAGGAGAGGTTTTATTGTGATCATAGGTGGTTTAAAATAAGGAAAAGAAGAATTATGGAAGTTCTGCTGTGGATGAGGTTGACAGCTGGAAGCAGTCCATGTATTCATAAAATATGTGGGAAAGGAGATTAATAGTAACAGAGTAACAGTAGAATCACAGAATCACAGAATATTAGGAGTTGGAAGGGACCTCAAAAGATCATCCAGTCCAACCCCCCTGCCAGAGCAGGATCACCCAGACTAGGTCACACAGGAATGCGTCCAGGTGGGTTCTGAATGTCTCCAGAGAAGGATGGAGGCTCCACAACCTCTTTGGGCAGCCTGTTCTAGTGGTCTGTCACCCTCACAGTAAGAGTTTTTCCTCATGTTTAGATTGAACCTCCTATGCTCCAGCTTGCTCCCATTGCCCCTTGTCCTGTCATTGGCTATCACTGAGAAGAGCCTGGCTCCTTCCTCCTGACACTCGCCCTTTACAAATTGATAAACATTCGTGAGGTCACCCCTCAGTCTCCTCCAAGCTAAAGAGACCCAGCTCCCTCAGCCTCTCAGTAGAGAATTGATCATATTCATGACAGCCAAATCTAAGCCTGACTGCACAAAATTACACAAGAATATTGCCACATAGAATGGACAGATGATAAATTGGTAACTGAAATTTTAAGTTAATATAATAATGGAAAGATTGACTAAAGTGATAAGAATGACAATCTCTAGCCTTGCCATTACCTCACTGAGAATAGATGTGGGATAGCCCTCTGGGAATATCATGAGCTCAGTGACCAATGTCAAACAAAGGGAAATAAAACAGCAGTCACTGTTTGGAAAGAAACAACATAAACATCATCATGTTTAATTTTAGATATTTTCCGTAACCACAGGTACATCCATCTATTAAAAACTGTTTGCAATTCTATTAACCCATTTCATAAAAGGAGTAGTAGAAGCAAAAACGCTTCAAAAAAGCAACTAGAAAAGATTGTGGTTATGAAGATTAAGTGGAGCAGGATTCATGAGCTTGGAAAAAAGAAGTGGATGTGGTATGGTAGAGGTCTCCTCAACTGGTAATGGTACAGAGAAGATGAGCTGAGAAAGACTGCTTACTCTTTCTTATAGTCTAAGTACCAGAAAAATTAGACCACGGATATTAAAAGGAGTTCTGCCTTTGGTTCAGAAAGTTGTAAACTGCTTGTTGGAAGCTGATAGGGTGTATGACAGGAAGGAACATGCAATATTTTCTGATTTATACTCTTTTTCTCTGAAAATCAGCTACTTTCTACTGCTGAGGGTAGAAGGCTATTGAGCTAGAAGGACAAAGCAGTTCTTACTGCTTCCTTAGGTAGCTCAGAGTACTTTCCTGGCTGGCTGTGCTCAGCTTCTTACACGACATGGAGCAATGTAACACTGACAAAGGATTGGGAAAACATGGAGGCCACCTTTCCTTGTGCTGCAGGATGGTGCAACCTTGGCTAGTCAAGTAACCAAGAACCTTCAGTCAGATGTTTATGCTGAAAGCATCCTTGGATGTAAAGTTCTTCCTTGGTAGGCCACCTCAGAAGACAGAGGCCCAGCACAAATTTTGGTCAGGGGTTTCTGTTACTGTGCATTGTTAATAAAATGTGCTAAATGTTCTTAATTTGGGTCACGCATACTAATTATCTTAAGGGTGCCTGAACAATAAACAACAATGACCTGAACTGAGAAACTAATTAGCTTTGAAAATGTGGCTTTCTTAGTCATCAAAGAAGATGGGATAAAGCTCATCTTTAATTTAGAGAATAATTATTATCAGTGGTCTGAAGCTTTACACATTACTCATTCCCACAAGAAGGGTGGATTGAATAAGACTCTGGAGCCTACAACCTCATGCTTTTGCACTTCGCTTTTTCTCATAATAAAAAGCAAGCATACTCTAAAATTTAAGATGAAATCTCTGATTTTGAAATTGATTTCATATACATGTTTGTCTAAATTTTTCATTTATATCAGTTTTGTATCACAGAATAATAAAAGGCACCTTCTGTACAGCACTTAGCTAGCTTTTCTTGTTTGTCCTTAGTAATTTTCATTATTATTCTCGTATGAAAAACATTATTTGCCTAGCAGAAGGTAGTTTTCATGATCCAAGTGCACCTGTTGTCACAGCAGATCTTGATTTTCATGTGCATTTTTGGAACTTGGAAATAATCAGGTATTTCATTGTGCTATTTCAAAAAATGCTAGATAATTCCTTTCTGTGTCATTTAAATATATATACCTCCAGATCTTTATATAAAAAGATAATTAAAGAAATTGATACAATTTATTAAATATTTTTTGTTTTAATAAAATCAGTTCAGATACAGATAAGGAATGTTTAAATTAAATTGAAATATTTTATTTAATATTGTGTGGACATATTTAACACCTGGATAAAAAAAAGTCTCTTCAGGTGAAATCCCAGGAAAAGAGTGGCTGCCATGTCAGTTTATTTGGTCTGTTTATTTGGAAGTGAGGAACCAGAATATTCTACCTCTAAGTGACAATGAAAGAAATATTAAAGATTTTCTTGCCATGTTCAGGCTAAAACCAAGAACCAAAGGAAGCAAAGAGCTCACATTAAAAGTAGCTTCTTCAAAATTAGATGAAAAACTTTGTCAACAAACAAAACAGTTTAAAAGGAGGTGATTGTTGATGAAGTCTCACAAACTAACCTAATGCAGAAAATTCAACAGTAGAAGTCAAAACATACCTTGTAAATAAGAAATTCAGTGCAGATTTTTTGTGTGTTTATTAAGTTCCTCTAAATGCTGCTTCCTTCTCTTTTCTTTTTATATGAGAAGTGACAGAGAAAGATCTACCATAAGTGATATGATCTAGGCAGTCATGTGGTAGCTGTGATAAGAACTAATGGTATTTATAACCAGCTAATCTTCACTATTATCAAAGTATTTTTTTTGTAGAAGTCACTGGGTCCTGAATTACAGGAAAAAGCATAAACAGCTTTTAGTGCAGAAATCTTTCACAGTAAAGGTTACTGTTGTTTCTCAGAAAATCTTAAGTCATTACTTGGGGCCATTTGAAAAGCAAGTGGAATCTTAAAAATTATTTAGGAAAGGAGAAGAGGATGCAAAATAGAAAACACAATCAGGACACTGTAAATCCACAGATTTACACTTTGAATACGGCATGCTGGTCCAGTCATCTCAGAAAGCACCTACAGGAGGCAGAGAAGCTATCAAGAACGGAAATAAAAATGAGTGGTTTTCGTGTAATGTAGTATCAACAATGGAAGGTCAGATGTGTGAGGAAAATTACTATGACAGAGATTAGCAACGTAACAAGTGACATATAGAGAAAAAGAGGGAATGTTTAGTCACAGTTTCTTGCAAGCTGAGAGTTTAGAAGGTATCAAAGGAAATAATCATGCAATAGAGATAAAACAAATAATAGCAGGCACTTTTGTCTACACAGTAAACAAACAGTGCCACTCAGTTCTGTCATATTATGGAGTACAAAAGCATAGGTAAGTCAGAAAAAGTGTTAGAAAAAAAAATTAACACAGAATGTGCTCATCAAGTTGCTAAAGACACAGGTCTGAACCCTTGACTTTGGAAGGACCTAAGTACTGGTTGACAGAGTTGGAGAGTACACAGGGAAAAGACTATGCCACACGTGCTTGGCGTATTACACTTATTCCCTAAACATTAGTTACTATCTGTTGTGATAGATAGGATTAATTTAATAGACCATCAATAGGCTGTGGTAAAGCAATTTAATTTTATTCTTCTCTCATAAAGTCTGTTTGTTGACTCTTCCTAGAGATCTAGCAAAGGTGAGGGTGTTAAGTGATATTAGACAAATGTGATTTCTTGTTTATACAAAGATCATGGGGCACATTTAAAGTCTGGATTGGTATCATGCTTTCTTCTCTACTTTTCTAGTTACATATTAAGAAAATTATTTAAGAAAATAATATATCTAATGTAAAAAACAAATTAGAATTAAAACAGCTTGTCAAATATTTTTAAAAAGGAAATATTTGTTCTGCACAGCTTCATTTTGTCTCACATCAAAGATGCATAACAAAATTGCATAGGAGGGGTTGATATGGGAGTTGCTTGGGTATTATTCATCAAACTTTTTTTCATGTACTAGCTTTACTAATCCTATGACTCCTTTTTACTCACATCAGGTATCAAAACTGAAACTTTATATATCTATATTTCTTGCATGTAAGAGAACAATTAGGTAGAAATGACTCGAAGAAGAGGTTATTTTGAAAAGAACTAGGGCACTTCCCTAACACATTGAAGAGATTTTATAATCTGTAAAACAGAGATGGATATGGGTTAGAAAAATCTTTTAAACTATGAGAAAACCACATGGTAGTCTGAGTTATGGGAAATTTCAGATTTTCTAGACACAGTTTTGATTAAAAAATACTTTAACAGGTTACAGTAGTAAACAATAATACCATGACAGTACCTCAGCTATTTTTTAAAGACAATTTTTTATCATCCAATCTTATAAATAATATAAAATTTAACAGAGAGAATGAAAGGCTAATATAGTAGTAGGAGAAGGTATTGTAGCAAATTAAAAAGTCTATTTAAGTTATCAAAGTGGAAGTTTTAGAGGAGATACGATTATTCTTTAAAATTTATCTGGGTAATCATCAGAGCTGGAGAGAATTTTTAGGCATAATAATCTTATGAAAGACATTGGATATATAGGGTCTGTAAGTGTTGAAAAAGTGAAACTCTGTAAATGCTTTTCAAATGAAGTAAAATAGGCAAGAAACTATTGTTTAAATATGATGCTTGTGAAGTTTATGAAGTGTTTTACAGACTCATATTTGCTTTTAATATGCTGGCAGTATTTGTATCAGTGTCTTTTGTGGAACTCAGTTTATCCCATGGATCATGGGTTCACTTAATTTGTACATGAGACAGGAAGGAATTTGTTTTGATACACAGTTTAGAGTCCAGGGGAATTTTTATTCCTTTACTTCAAAGTTTGGACTGTATCAATGACTGGCAACAGTCAGGGATAAGATATCATCAACCGTTAGACTTAGGATCGGAAAATAGTTTTCCGTCACAACCCAGTATCATAAGCCCTAGTTTTGGAATTCCTCTTTTATTTTTGCATCTTCTTCTAGAATGCTTGATATTTTATTTCTTTGGATTGGATCATTCAAGAGGATTTCATGTTCTGAATCTTTCCTGTGTCAGAGACCAAAGCAACATTTCTTCTCTCTCCGGGTAGGGAGGACATGCCCTGAGACATAGCTTTTTACTGAAAAACTAGATATTGTTTAACTAATATCAGGTAGTCTCTGTGATGTTCTCCAGTGGATATGCAAGGAGGGGTACAGATAAACTACAGTTTCTAATGGATTCTTCTGGAATTAACAGAGATTACAGACTGTAATATCATTTTCCACCGTGATGCTGGAGTGCTAGCTAGAGTTTACAACACAAATTAGTGTCTGCAATGTTATGTCATAAACCTCCTCATGAATACTATTTTTAAAAGTCCTGTTAACTTTAGCAGAAGTAATTTTGGGTTGCCCAGACACTTGCTAAGCAATTTTTGCTGTAGCAGTGTCTAAGAACATGTTATTACATTTTCATTCATAATGAAAAAAAAAACAACCTGATTCCTCTTTGGTAACTGAACAAAGAACAAAATGAATGTGCTGCAACTTCAAACAAAGTCAAGAGAGAAAGTAACCGAAGCAAACAGCAAATGTTGGCCTTGCGGGTTTCTGTTGCTGAAATTTTTGAGTGTGTGAGAACAGTGATAGCAAGGAAAGCCACCTTGCTATTAAAATAAAGGACTTCCTTGACACCAACTGCTTCTCTGTGTCATGAAGAAGCAAGTGAATAATGTGTGAAGGGTTACACATAGAGAACAAAACAACATTGAAGAATATACAACTGTGCTTTGGACAGCAAGAGAGATTTTGTGTAATTTTGGTTAGTTTTATATTAAGTTGATCAAGTATGTATTATGTACGTCAGATACTTTTAACAATATTTTATCTGCATAACATCTGATATTAATATTTTTCCACTTTACTGTGTAGATACCTGTTTCTATTTATTGCTGATGTTTTAGAGTCTTGGAATCACAGAACCACAGAATCACAGAACGTTAGGGATTGGAAGGGACCTCAGAAGATCATCTAGTCCAATCCCCCTGCCGGAGCAGGAACGCCTAGATGAGGTTGCACAGGAAGGCGTCCAGGCGGGTTTTGAATGTCTCCAGAGAAGGAGACTCCACAACCTCTCTGGGCAGCCTGTTCCAGTGCTCTGTCACCCTCACTGAGAAGAAGTTTCTTCTCAAATTTAAGTGGAACCTCCTGTGTTCCAGCTTGTGCCCATTACCTCTTGTCCTATCATTGTTTGTCAAGCCCTACCGTATGTCATCATCCATACGGTAGGAATGACTGGTATGCCAGAGGGAGTGGGATCTTGATAGGCTGGGGAAATGGGCTGACAGGAACCTCGTGAAGTTCAACAAGTGGAAATGCAAAGTCCTGCACCTGGGAAAGAGCAAGTCCAATCATCAATATATGCTGGAGGCAAGCCGGCTGGAAAGTAGCTTGGCAGAAAAGGACCTGGGGGTCCTGATGGACACCAGGTTGAACATGGACCAGCAATGTGCTCTTGTGGTGAAGAAGGTGAATGGTATCCTGGGCTGCATTAAGAGCAGGGTGGCCAGCAAGTTGAAGGAGGGGATCCTTCCTTTCTACTTAGCATCGGTAAGGCCACGCCTGGAGTACCGTGTCCAGTTTTGGGCTGCCCAGTAAAAGAAACATGGATGTAATGGAGAGAGTTCAACAACGGGCCACAAGAATGATGAAGTGACTAGAGCACCTCGCACAGAAGGAAAGTCTGAGAGCTGACACTGCTCAGCCTGGAGAAGAGAATGCTTGGGGGAGATCTCCTATATGTGTATAAACTCCTAAAGGGAAAGTGCAAAGAGGACAGAGCCAGGGTCTTTTCAGCGGTGCCCAGTTACACAAGGGGTAGTGAGGGCTCCCTGAGCTTGCTGCACTCTCAGGCAGTTCAGGCCTCAGTGGTTAGAACTCAGCATGGCTTTGGATATGAAGACCTGTCTGTGATGAAGTAATTGGAAAAAATCCCAGGATTTCACTCCTGGACTTTAACTGTAGCATTCATTTGCTAAAACACAGTGATATAATGGAGCAACTCTGAGCATTTCCTTAGCTCCCAAAGCCACAGAAAATCAAGCTCCAACAGGACAGATTTAGAAGACAACTGAAACAGGGAATTGCAACAGTGTGAATTCAATACTACCAACTGTGATGGAAGTATTGCTATGCTATTCTGTGAAATGATACTGCTGATTGTCCTTAACAAATATTCTATACTAAGTCGTACTCCTACCTTCTGATTTGCTGATGGTACCGCATCAGGCAGTGTATCCTTTCAGCTTATTAGTAAACTATGATTCCTTGTTTGTCTTGCATTCATGACACTATATGTATTCTGGACTTTGCTTAAAACTTCATTGAATCCCCCAGCTTAAAAAATAAGGACTGTATTCTTCTGTCATTTAGCCTGGTGCAATTTCCTAGACCTTAACTTTTGTATTAGTGAAAACTCAGGAAATTTAAGAAGATAATCCGACATAAGGTTACTTTAGCTCTCTGCACTTCAAAAATAAATTGAGAATACTTTTTAGAAGTTAATCTATATGCACATCTGCATATGAATGTTAGTATTTTCCTTTAAGCTAGCATACACTGTGCAAATGTTTAGACATAGAATATATAATTAACAGTGTGTTATTAAGGGTACTTTTAGAATGGGGATTACCATAGAATAATTTCTAGTTGAAGCGTAACAGTAAATATTCGGGCATCATTTTTAACAGGAAATATTGATTCAGTAACAGACTTTTTTTATAATGCTTTTGCTTTGATTATATTCCATGTAGCAATGTAGTAACTGATGCAATAGCAATAAAAGGAAGATAATAGAATAGCAGTGTTGCCATATGGACAGGGTAGAACAAAGGGTAAGAGGTTTTAATATTAAGGACCTAAATCTAAACATATATTCTAATGATACTGAGTTCTAATCAGAGTATGTGAGACAACTATTATAAAAGTAATGAAAGAACCTTTCTGGATCCCAGCAGAAGGCAAAAGTGGCAGTCTGACATTGAAACCTTGCCAGAACAACTCTTGTTTAACTCCAATTAATGAATCAAGCACAATTTGTTCAGGCAAATGAGGGACTCTAGTTCAAAGTTGCATGTTATTATTTTTCTGGTAAAATATTTGGCTAAGTTCCTCATACATTAGTCTGTCATTCAGACTGGTTTCTGTTGAAGACAGAGCTATAATCTATGTGCATATCATTGAACTGTAGACATGTTCCCCTGTTCTTTTTCCTACAGCACTATATGTAAACTTTTTCTGGAAGGTGAACCTTTTTGGAAGGGGAACTCTATAAGAGAAATTTCAGAATTTTAATACATGTCAATATTTTCAATATTTCAATATTTTAATGTATGATATTTTAATATATGCCAAAAAACTCGGCAATTGCCAATAAGAACAAAAGCCAGAATGAAAATGTGTCACAACCGTTTAGGATTCTATGTGCAAACACAAAATTGCCCAATAATGTTTTCCTCTCCTTTCTTTTTCTATCTAAATTGATTATTTAGGTAATCTGATTATTTAAAGAAGATCACAGAGTTAATTTAACAAATGGAAGTATGAATTTAGCAAATGTAAGTATATATTAAACCTTAATTTTTTATAATCAAGATGAAAAACTATTTAATACTGTAGAAAAAAGTAGTAATTTTGCAGCTTTTATATACTGTGGCATGTCAGAAAAATAAAATTCTGTTACAGACACAAGGAAGAAAGGAGGATGACTAAACAGGTTTTGAAAATATTACTACATCTGGTACTAGTTTTGTAGCTATATTGTTCTGTAATTCTATTACTACATCTTCTACTGCTTCATCTAGTACTGCTGCATCTAGTCTGTTTCCTTGCTCTGCTGGATATGAATATTCTAGGGAAGGGTATCTATAGGTGTGTTAGAGAGAGGTATGCAAATAGCATAAAGAAAATGAAAAATGTGTTACAGAAGTGTAATGACTTCAGCTAATGACTAACATGCATTAAACTAGCCTTAAGAATCTAAAAATAGTCATTTGCATTGGTAACAAAAAAAAGGCCTTTCCTTTGGCAGCTGTGCATAGACATTTTCATTTTATTTTCATTCTATTTCATTCATTGTTGCATCTCGCTTTCTCATCTATAGGTGAAGGTAGCAAATAGAGATGTTGGCAGTGAATTACATTTACATTATTTCATCTTTTATTAGAAGAAATCAGTCAGAAAGTTCCTGTGGCTTCTCTTGACTGGTACTTGGAAATGTGTACAACTCCAACATACTTCTTAATTTTCCTCCAACATAGATATTTGCATTTAAAACATTTTCCTAGGATATATCTCCAAAGTGTCCTTGAATATGCCCTCCTATTGGGAACAACATAAACCCCAAGGGCTTACTTCTTTTTTATTCTCTAAAGAGTATTAACATACGCAAATAGAAAGAATTTCTGGGAAGTTGAACATTTGGAAAAGTCTCTGTGCGGTGGATTGGGAATTGTGAAAGGGTAGCAGTATTTGTTGCGAGTAAGGAAATGGATAACTGTTGAGCTCCAGGAGAAGGAAAAGGAGGGAACAGAAAATTTTGAAACCCAAATTTGACTGTTGAAATCCAAAATAAAGTTGTAGAAGTAACTTTCATTTCACAAATACAGTTTTGACATATTACAAAATGCTCCTTGCTTTGAACTTCCATAAACATATTAGTGTCACTATCATTAGGACAATTCAGTTAGTGTAAATAGGAACATAGGTGAAATGCCAGTGGCAAATTTGTTTTAATCAAACAGCAACTGGGGCTTCTATGAGTACAATTAAATGCCACAATGGTACTAATGCAGGTGGCAGCTTAAAATACTGACAGTACTTTGCCTATCTTACTATTACTATTCTTTATGCATCTAGAATTGCTACCAAAATGTATGGGAAAAGTTTGCAAAAAAGCCACTGTTTCAGTAATTATTTGATGAAACTATTAGGGCTTTCTTATAGTATAAATTAGATGGAGACTGAGATGAACACTCTCTTTATCTCCATCCAAAAGTATGCATTCATGATCAAACAAACTCTTAGGTATCAATGTGACAAGTTTTAGAGGAAAGTGTTTCCGAATTTTTTATTTTTATTCCTTCTAGATTTAATTCCATTAAATTAAGAAACATCACCTTTCTTTAATCTATACTCTGTAAAGTGTAATTCTGCGTTCTGAAATGAACGTTTTAAGATAAAGTCTAATCTCTATGGTCTCACTGGGGCTAGTATACTTTCCATAGCACACACAGAAATTGTATACTTGATCAGCTGATGTTTCTAAATGAAAACTTCCTACTTAGATTGTTTACATTTGGATTCTTCTCAGTTTTCTTTGGCCAGTAGAGCATAAAAGCAATTAAAATATTTAGAGAGATTGCTTCATTTCAAACAAAAGAAACTTTTTGCATTGTTGATTTAGGAAAATCAAGCAGATAATGTATATCCTTTTGGGGTTCTTAATCTTGACTTGAAAGGTTTGATGCTGGGTATAACCAATAAAATCTGTATTTTTAGAACTACAAGTCTTTAAGATTATTTCTCTATATGTTTACCTGAATCTTTGGTTGGCTTCAGCACTACAAAGTAGAGTTTGCCTGAATTGATACTAGTCATATATATGTGATCAACACTAGTCCAAAAAAGGGTGCAGTCTGAAAATATACGATCTCTCAGGCTTTGCTCAAAGGTCAGCAGCCCCTTCCTGCTCCTGATCCCTCACTCACTCTTTTCTCTTTCCCACAGCAGGAGTAGCCCCATACTGCACACACCATAGCACTCAGAGTTGGAAGATAGTGCATATAACCCTCCCATATAACTCCATATGGGGGGTTCAGTCAACTGCTGTCTGTAAGGCAGGTGTTCCAGATTTTTAAGTCAAATCAGTTGGCAAATGATGGATTTTTCAAGGACAAAAATGGGAAGAGAATAAGGCATTTCTGGACCCCTCTGACACTTTCCACAGCTTCCTGAAGGTTCCACATCCTGTCCCAGGCCTCTCCCCAGGTTCATAGCCTGGAAAGTTGCTGAGGTCTTCAAGCCCCCAGAATCTACAGAGGCCTTTCTTGTTCCCTCCAAAACAGTTTGTGGAGTAACCTGTGTATCTCAACCCTAACTCATCACACACAGATGTATCTTGAAGTCCTCTGAGTCTTCCTATCCTGCCAGATCTCCAGAATAAGGGAGAATGGATTTAAATTGGAAGAGGGTAGATTTGGACTAGCTATTAGGAAGAAATTCTCTACTGTGAGGGTGGTGAGACACTGGCACGGGTTGCCCAGGGAAGTTGTGGATGCCCCCACCCTGGAAGTGTTCAAGGCCAGGTTGGATGGGGCTTTGGGCAACCTGGTCTAGTGGGAGGTGTCTCTGCCCATGGCAGGGGGGTTGGACTGGATGATCTTTAAGGTCTCTTCCAACCCAAGCCATTCTATGATTCTATGATTCTGATAAACTCCAAGTTTTCCCTATCCTAATCCACTCGCATGTGAAATGACCTTTGCTACCACCTAGTTTTGCCTGCATTATTGAGGTGCCTCAAGCTAATTCCGAGATTAGTTTTGAGATATACGTGCCCTGAAACCTGTTAATACATACTCTTTATCCTACCATAATTCAGATAAATCATTATCTCAGAACAGCATTCATAAAACTATGAATCATTCATTTTGTTCCCAGTCACCCAAAATTACTAGAAGCGTTTAACTCTGGTATGTGTTGGTTTGAAAGACTCACCAAGAGTCTTCTTCTGCACTTTAGATACTGAAGCCACATTAAGTCATGAACACAGGTTCGCAAGTTTCCTTACTACTTTGTAGGGTGATATGAGCCCCCTGAAAAAATATTTGGTGGTGAGGGGATTCACCTCTGGGAGATGTTCTCAGTCACTACTAGCCTTGCATAGGTGTCTCAGCTTATTGTCCTATATTAGATTATATAAAACCAGGTCATTCTGTCTTTGCTCTTTGTGAGGAAAAACAGTACATAAAATGATATTTTGACTTCTATTTTTGCCTTTTAGTAACTTATTACTCTTAATTTCTCTGTCACTTAACATGGAAGTATCTTGTATCCAGCTTTACTGGTCTTCCAAACTTCTACTTCTGTCTTTTTTGCTGTGCTATTATTTGTTCTGACGCTAATATGACCTTCTTGCCCTGCTCTGTGTATTTCTGTAACAATTTCTTCCAGAGCTGGAATACTATTATAAAACTAATTGTGATACCTGAAGGGAATTGACAATAAAGGCTAGCGAAAGTACCCCTGGAGACTTTTAAATTTTTCTTCCACTATTACCATATCTTGATTATAACAAAATAAATTACATTAAAATAAAAGGTGCGTATTTGTTAAAAAAAACAAGTCTAAGGTGCACCTAACAATGTAATACTATATCCTGTCAATTGATGATTTACAAAACCACAACAACACAGGATGACTGAGGTTGGAAGGCACTTCTGGAGGTCATTTTATTCAACCGCTCTATTCAGAGCGTGCTCAGCTGGAGCAGGTTGCTCAGAACTGTGTCAAGCTGGGTTTTGAATATCTCCAAGGATGGAGACTCCACAAACTCTCTGAGTGACCTGTGCCAGTGCTTGACTACTCTTATAGTAGAAATGTTTTTTCTTTCATTTGTGTGAAATTTCCTGTGTTTCAGTTTCTCATTTCCCCTGAGAACAGACTGGATCCACTTTCTTTCTTCCTGCCATCAGGTCTCTGCCATACACATTGATAAGATCCAACCTGAGACTTCTTCAGGCTCAACAGTCACAGCTCTCTCAGCATCTGATTGCATCTCAAGTGCTTATGGCAGTCAATCATCTTTGTGTCCCATTTCTTGACTCTTTGCACCTTGACCCATTTTTCCAGCCTGTCAAGGTCCCTCTCGGTGGTGGTACGACCCTCTTGTGTATCAGCTATTCCTCACAGTTTTGTGTCATCTGCAAACTTTCTGAGTATACACACTGTGCCATCTTCATCATCAGTGAAGATGTTTGGCAGTATCAGCCTTGGTGTCAACCCCTGAGGTACTCCAGGAGTACCTGGCCTCCAGCTGGACTTTGTACAGCTGATTGCAATCCTTTGAGCTCAGCAGTTGAGCCAGTTTTCAGTCTGCCTCACTGTCCATTTATCTAGCCCATACTTCCGTATTTTGTCTGAAGATGTTATGGGAAACAATGTCAAAAGCCTTGCTAAAGTCAAAGCAAACAGTATCCACTGTTTTGTTTTTTTCCCCTTGTTCAGTAAGCTAGTCACTTCATCAAGTTGGTCAGGCAGGATGTCTCATAAATCTATGCTGACTACTCCCAGACATGTTCTTATCCTTAGTATGCCTGGAAATGGCTTTCAAGATTTAACAGTCCACCTCCTTTCCTAGGACTGAAATGAGTCTGACCTGCCTGTAGTTCTCTGGATCCTCCTTGGTCTTCTTGAAGATAGGAGTGACATTTGATTCCTTCCAGGCCTCAGGAACCTCCTGCAATTGCCACAACTTTACAAAGATAATCAAGAGTGGCTTTGCAATTTCATCAGTTCCCTCAGCACTCAGTCCCACAGATCTGTGTATATTCAGTGTGTTTAAATGTTGCCTGACCTGATCCTCCTCCACTGAGGGTAAACCTTCCCAGCTCCAGACTTTCCCTCTGGTCTCAGGGATGTGGGATTGCTGAAGGCAGGTCTCACCAGTAAAGGCGATAACAAAGAAGGTGTTTAATATCTTGGTCTTTTTCATGTCCCGGTGAAGGAATTATACCAGAAGCAGCAACTGAACACAAGTTGCTAATGCAAGGAGTCAACAAAGCAGAGCTAATGTGACCCTCAATTATACAGAGACTGGGAAAAAAAATCCAGATTTACATCTGTATCCAATACTAGTGAGAACAGTACTAGAACAAAGTACCTGTTTCTTATGGTAAAGAATTTAAAGGCAGCAGAAAAAAAACCTGCAATTATTATTTGAAAATTGGTAGATAGTCTATGAGAGATTTTAAAAGCTCAGCATGTTAAAAAAAAAAAAAAGCCAAAACAAAAAAAAAGGGTTGGGGAAGTTGGAGGCTCATGCTCCTGGAGGTCTTAAACCAAGACCAGAGAGTTTTCAGACTAATTCTTAAGACCAAAATTATGCTTAAGCACAAATCAAGCACAAATTACTGGGCCTACTGTTAGAGGAGTTGATCTATGATATAAAAAAAGGTCAAAAGATCAAATATTGTAACAGTTCTTTCTGTTTAAATTCTCTGAATATTGAATGGAGATTGACTATTACTTTCTACAATATGACACAAAAGAAACTAACCCCGAGACTTTTAGTGGTAATTGAAGAAAGAAGAAACATTTTTATTCTTGACATAATTTTAGTAGTACATCACAGCATATTCTCTAGACATGGCAGATTTATGGCTGCATTTAACTAGTGAACTTAGGTGTCCTCAGTCCTTCCTGCAGTCTTGGCCCTGTGCTTGCCCAAGCAGAGAAATAAGTATCAGCATATTGACATACGAATAGCTGTCCGCATGCACAAATTACCATCCAGTGGAAATCAGGACACAAAGAAGAGATTGTGGGAAGACAGTATGATTTTGGTTTCCATCAGAATGTGGTTGGGGTTCTCTGCTTGACGTTAGAGCACTCCCAAGTCTTACTATATGTGCTAGAACATACATAGAATTGTAATACTACCAAAAGCTGATTTCAAATTGCAAAATAAGTATTTACTTATTGATAGAGAGTAGAAGGCTATTTAAAATAATCTTTAAATTATATTTTAAATAATCTTACATATTGACTTTGCATATTACTTCCAGATTGCTCATATTTGGCTATTTTTTTCAATTTACATTTTAATACTAAAAAAAAATAATCTCCAAATGAGTACCCAGCTTGGAAAAAAAATTAAAAATTGCCTTGCATTACTAAGGCAAAATTTTGCATTTAGAATTAGGTATCTCAGTCTCTCGTCGCTGTTTTTACATTGGTGAAGACACACTGTTCCTTCTGAGACCAATTTCAAGTTCCACAGAATTTTGTTATGATGTTCTGGTTTGGTGGCTGCAGAAATCACAGAAGAGGACCATTTTTTATTTCTGCAATGTGTAGAGTACATTTTGGATAAAATTCTAATCCCAGAAATATTCATTTAGAATGTCTTAGTCCTGACTACACTCTGCATTAAAATCTTGACGTTTTAGCAGTTTAATGCTACAAGGCTTTTCCCTGTAAAATCTCAGCATTAAGGCTTGTATTCACAAGAAATGTTAAAACTGTGACAATAACAGAGCAATTAACAGATGAAACACTTGTTTAAGTATTGTGTTGATCAGATCTTATTCTGTCATGGGAAGAGGAAGCTGACCATGTCCACCTCATCCACCTGCGTTAGTGATACATTCATTTAATATCACCACCTTAAGTAGCTTATACACACACACATGCAATTTTCTTCACTCACTCATGCTCTTTCATGCTATTCAGTTTTACATGCTTTACAAGGGTAGGTGTGGTGGTTTCTTTATTTTTCTAATTCCCTTGCCATGTTCTGTTTAAATTATTCCATTTGTAAGCATATACAAGTTGATACACGTACGTTAGTTTCGGCACACGTTTAACATTTATTAGTTTAGATGTTTTTTGAGATTATAAAGGAAGATGACTGCAAAAACAAAATACTTCCCAGTCTAATTAATTTATACCCTTTCTTGTAATCAGTTTGGTTTATGTATCTTTTCTCTCTTTCGTTTCATCTCTACTTTTGTGTGATATTCAAAAGAATGAACATAGTACTTATAAAATGAAACAGTTTTAATTTCCTTCTTCATTGTGTTGCTATGAGTAAATGACATTAAGAAGCTTTTATCTTTGGAGCATTATTGCATTGTTGACTACCACAGAATAAAACACAGCTTTAACTAGTTATATTTAGATTAAGCAGACCTTATTTCACATTCTATCATAACTTCACATATTATCTATAATATTACCAGCATATGTCTCTCATTGACATATGCAGATCCAGCACACATGAGGGTGCACAACTGTATAGATGGCATATGGCAGAACAAACCTTCCTGGGTTTTCCTCCATCTTGGCATTTCTTCTTGAGTTCTTGTGCAAAGATTTAAACTTTACATTAGAACCAAGAATTAGTCCTTCAGATTTCAAGCTACATTGTAAAACACCATTTTTGGTGCAACACAGAACCAGAAATATGGTCATGATAGTCTCACTTATGGGGCTGACTCTGCTTCTTGGAACTTTTTATAGAAATTTAAATCTTTCTAAAGTAAATGCAAATTATAATTTGATCTTATTTTATGACTTTGTGCTTACTTTTAAGAAGACTAAATAAAAACATGAAGACAGTTGCAGAAGAGTACAATCAATGAAGAGTAATCAGTAATGTGCAGTTGGATTTATTAAACTACCCAGACAACTGGTATTAGAAAAGGGAAAAAGAAAGAAAAATGACAAATACAGAACTCAGACATTATTGGCATAGGTGGTGTTTTCAAACATGCAAGCAGAGATCCCTGAAGAAACTTACCAGTGTTGCTAAGGTATTTTATAGTGTATATAGAAAATACATTTCATCAATTATCCACCTGTAAAAATTAAGCCTGTATCTGCAATAAAGAAGTTTATAACTCAGACACTTAAGAATAAAAACATCCTTTTCCCAGTTAAGTTTACATGAAATCTGTTTCTAATATACATAGGTTTTGATTAGCTTATGATGGTATACTCTTTTAGGTATTCTGTATAAAAATGGCCTCAATAAAATCTGCTGGGGCACTTGTACTGACACTGAAATAGGAATCTCATTGTCAATACTTTTTAAAAGAGTAGTAATTCTTTCTAATCTTTCAGTTAATTTAGTTGATGAATAATTTGAAATTACATTAAATGCCTTGAAACTGGCATTCATAATAGAATTCATAGCATTGGACTTATTCAGACTCTCAGAAATAAAACAGTGGCCTACACCAGCTTTGCCAGCTGATGGTCAATGGAGGCTAAAACATCTATAATGTCAGTTTATTTCATTGTTGATATTCATGGTGCTTGAATTCCTCACCTCTGTCTATCATCCTCTTTACTCTCCAGCCCTCCAATCTTTCCACATCCTTTGTGCTCCACCCAATGGCTTTGGGGAAGTCCTCTTTCATGTTTTCATTCTTCAGGGAACCACTAGGCTCTCATTATCCTAGGAAAGGAGGTTGCTACTCAGTATGGCGTATAGTGAGTCAGGCAAACAGTGTTTATGGACTTTGCAAAGATAGCATTCTTTTTTCCTGTAGGACAACAGTGTGTTCGAGTCAGCCTCCTTCCTCATTTTCTCTCCTCTCAGTACTCTCCCTTCCCATCCCCAGGGCTTGAAAGGCTTAGTAAGCAATACAGGGAACTGCTTAAAAATTATGAAAAGAGTAACTATGGAGAAATTACAGGAGACAAGTACAAGAGTAAAGAGTAAAAGAGGAAAGTGAGGAAAGAACTGAATGTACAGATGGGAAAGACATTCAGAGAGAAAAGGAATGAATGAGTAGAGGACATAAGTTTACAAGATTGGGCAAGAAGTAAAATAAAATCATAAAAAAAGAATACAGCAAAAAATATGGAAATCTGAAAATAATTAGGAAGCAGGAAAAATGAGCCAAATGAAAAATAAAGCTACATAGAAAAGCCAGCTTTTAAAAGAATTGTTTTCTTTTTGGTGCTTGAGAAGAAAAATTGCTTTGAAAAATGTCACAGCGTAAGCAATGGGCATGAATTACAGAAACAGACATATGGAAACAAGGAGAAAAGTTGCAAAGGGCACTCAAAAAAAAAAAAGCTAAAATGGAAGGTAAAGAAGGAGTAGCTTAGGCTTTTTTAATGTTCTTGCCTCCTTTCCTTTCTAATGAGGTGTCGCTCCCTGAGCAGGGAGTGTTTGGCTGATGGAGTCTCAGCCCCGGGGCAGACAGGAGTGCCTTACCTCACCCAGTAGCCAGCACCTCTCCCCATTTTGGGAGTGGTATTCACAGGCTGGAAAGAGGCTCCAGGAGAATCTCATTGCATGTCCAGCAAGGAGAAGGGAAGAACAACTCACGTCCCTTTCCTCTTCCAAACAAGAAAGAAAAAAAATGTGGCTTACTGTTGGTGGTACAGCTGAAAAAGCTCTCAGTACTTCTCTCCTCTGTGTTTACTATAAGCTCCAGAAGCTTTGCTATAACTGGAATGAGGAGGCTGAGTTTTCTTCATCAGCTGTGCTGTTTTCAGCTGGTATAAAACTACTGGCCTTGTGGCAGCATTTGCCTTTTTGCCTCATTGGAAGTTACAAGTAAGTTTAATTCCTCTGTTGGCTAATGGGAATTAGGCCAACACAGTGGTTGTGCATTATTCAACAGTCCAACTGATTTATACTTAAGTAGTTTCCAGTCTGTAAACAGGTAAGTAGACCCTGAGGAAAACAAAGTTCAGGCTAGACTTGTTGGCTTGTCTATAGAAGGCAAATTCTGTACTCCAATCTGGTATGTGCAGTTCTTATGAATTTGGGTAGGTAGAAAACAAAAAAAAAACAAAACAAAACATAAAAAAAGAAAACATTATATTAGATGGGTTTTCTCATGTTTTTTTCTCGATCTTCATGTGAACATGTTTAGTCACATGACAGCGCCAAACTCCCCGCATACCTCAGCCATATGGATGCAAGTGAATATAATGTCCCACACTAGAACTGGGCAAATATATATTGATGTTTCTGAAGCTTATCTTCTTTTTGAATGTGAATTAAATATTCTACTCCTTTACAGCAGAACACATTGACAAAATTTTATAAGTATACAGTAGCTTTTATTCAAATGATTTCTAAAATAAATAATTTTAATACTCTGTGTACAAATACATTCAGCTGGTGAAGGGATGTTTTGAACCAATTTAAGGAAGTTGCAGCGAGTGATACGGTTTCTGATGAGTTCAGCAAGGCAAGCTCAGTCATGCCAGTTTGGTGAGAAAGCTGAACCTCACCCAGCTGTGAGATTTTGCACTGGAACCTCAAAGCATCATGAGCAATTAGGTTTGAATGTGGGCAATGATTATAGCTAAAACAGCAAAATACTTGATACAGGTGAAAAGCAATTTATGTAAAGTTAGTTTCAATGTTCTGGTAGAGGGTGTTTTTTTCCCCTAACTGAGTCATTTCTGTGTACGTGAAACATGCCCAGTCATTGCACAGGGGTACAAGAGGGGATGGGGTTGCTCTCCTGCTTCAGAGCCTCCCTGGCTGGCCCTGCCTGGGGAGGCAGCGGAGTCTAGGCACAGCTTGCAGCAGTGGAGGCAAACCCAACTCTGGTGCAAGAACAGCACTGACTGCTTTCAAGAGATCCCACTTGCATGTAAACACAGTCTGCACCACTAACAGTTTTAAGAGCCAACGTTCTACAGAAGCAGTAGGAAGGCAGAGCCACCAAGTTTCCCTGTTTTCAAGGCTGATTCTGATGTGGTCCATTGTTAAATTACTCCTCCAGAAAAAGATGAAACTTCCAGTGATGGTGTTTACAGTACTTAGAAGTAACATTTAGAAAAGTTTTCCTGCAAACACAGAGTGATGTGACAAAAGCAAAACTTTGAGGGCTGCCACATTTCCAGTGATTCATGATTGCAATTGAGTGATTACCTACCACGACCAGTTAAGTCCTTCCTTCAAAGTGCAGCTAGAGTATTTGTGGGAAATTCTCAAGCACCTGTAATAACACCTGGCTCTCTGCCAGGGAAGTCATGTAGGTACATAAAGGAAAGGTTTAGAGGTCAGCATCACCAAAGAAATCAAGTAATGGTAGTAAGAAATATAAGATAAATAGTTATGAAGAGTGGACAGAATTAAAAAACAATGCATACTTCATCTACATAACTCTCTTAAAATTCACTTATGTGGGTCATTTTCACATCTTTGGGTCATCATCTTTTCTGTCTTGGTTTCTCTGTCAAAAACTAATATTCAGACATATCTATCTGAAAATAAACTCTATATGTTTGTTATAAGAAACATTCTTTAAGACTTAAAGTAAATCATATTCCTATGTAATCTGGAACTGCTCAGTGTAGTTTTATTTCAGTGCCTTACTAACATGAACAATATCAACTATCGTAATATTGTCACAAGCTTGCGATAAAATCACAACTGGTAGACTCCAGTTACACATAAAAATCTCAAATGTCACTTCAAAATAGTGGACTATTTGCATGGAATTGCAGAGGAGGCAGGTGAACACAAATGCTCAAAGATCAGAATTTTAACAGCCCCATTTGAAAACAACTTTTAAAATATTTCATTATTTATTTCTTTTTTTCACCAACACCATTGTTTTAAAGTGCTGCTGTTACACAGTATTACTTGGCAGTAATATGCTTCAGTGCAAAAGCCAGACTTTCGAGAACAAATTTTTGGATAAAGTCTTCTATGTTTAT
>NW_010207243.1:0-5627 GCF_000695765.1 Mesitornis unicolor
CCTCCGCTCAGGAGCTCTTCGCCTCAGTGACTGCTGAAGAAATGATATATAAAAGATATAGTTTTATGTTTGGTTTTGATGAACCCGTGCAGTCAAGACTCAGAGGATGTGCACGGAAGCCAATGGGAGTTCACCTGTGCTAGGCATCAAGAGATTAACGTGACATGTTATGGACTCTTAAAAATGTAATATATTTAATCATAAGCATAATGCAGAATGGAGATGCAATAATGGAGATTAAATTCAGCCCTGCTGGGAACAGGAAACAAGCTCAATCCAGCCAATGTAAAACAAATTTCAGCAGCAGAGCTCTGGAATGGAGGCCATAGAACAGCTGGACCAGAGAATAAAGCAGTTCAGTGGATTTAATGAGTCTGATGG
The DNA here is from genome assembly GCF_000695765.1 of Mesitornis unicolor. Lineage (NCBI taxonomy): Eukaryota > Metazoa > Chordata > Aves > Mesitornithiformes > Mesitornithidae > Mesitornis > Mesitornis unicolor. Next base: position 382 of record NW_010207243.1, read on the forward strand.
ATGGGTAGAAGAATAAAGAGGACAATAGGACAGAGACCAAGATGCTGACTTTCAGAAATGGAACTTGTATTGAAACTGAGAACAGCCTGAGTGCATAACACCACTCTCAGGCATCCCCCCAAGTGATGGAACCAGAGCATCAAATACCAGGCCCCAGATGGCATCTTATCACTCAGTGCCCTGTGTGAGTCAGTGGTCTAATCTCAATCACCTTAAATCTGACTGGATCAAATCCTCGCTTTCCTCTCCATTGGGTTTTCCTAGCTTATCTTCTTATATAGCAGAAGTCTTCATCTGATGTTAATGCTTGTTATTCCACATTGAAACAGAAGACTTTATTTCACTTCTTGCCAACAGGCTCTACAAACACACCACTCAGACAGCAACAGACAATACTTTTGATTTAAACTACTTCTTTAACCCTATGTGCTATAGAAGATGGTTGAACATGGAGCAGCACCTTTTAGAAAGACACTGTGAACTTCTGACAAGCACACTTCTAAATGATGCTCAAAGGTTACCTTACATTCAGATACAAGATTTTATTATTATCTGTATGCTTAGACGTGCATGCCATGCTGCATACCTCTGTTTTGCTCAAACAACACAGAAACTTCCAAAACAATTAGCAAAATGGACAACCTTGTGCAACAAAGAAGATATTTAAAGAATTTATTAAATCAAGCAGTTATTCCCTGGAGACTGATGAGGAAGTGGGTAGTAACCAATTTACCCTGTGCCATAAGCTCTCCTCAAAAACCCTCTCACCAAAATACTACCACACCTGCTTTCTTCTTCTTCACAAATCTGCAATGTCCAGGTATAGCTCTTGGATCCACAGGCCTGCACTCCCTACTGGTTAAACTGGCAGAGCTTCAATAAATCCAGGGCTTTGTTTCTGACTGAGATTTGGGCCTTTATGAATTAACTGAAAATTTTCAAATCCTCACTGAGGATCAAAATTAGCTACATTTCCTTTCAGTGGTTTTCATCATGGATGCAGCAAACCACCTGCTTTTCTACTTGCTAGCTTGCAAAGCAATGCCAGTCATGAAGCTTACCAAAAACATTAAGTTAAGCAAGTATAATGGAATAGACTTCAAGGGTTTGATACAGTCCAGGTTGTGCTGAATTGTAAGCCAAATGTTAGTCTCTAGCATCCAGTGGTGCCATCACTGGCAAACAAGAAAGCTGGCCAGAAATGGCATTCAGATGACCTTCAAGGGCTGCTGCACCCTGTTGCTGACTGCTTTAGATCACGGTAGAGTTCACATGGCTCCTGCGTTCACCATGCTCTTGGTGAAATGTGCTCTCTGCAAGTCTCTGGGCTCTAATTCTTGACTTTGACATTTCAAAACTTGTGCTTAGTTATGATGCAGCCTGGTGGGCTCCCATTTATACAAACACCTCTACATCCCAGGCAGATGCATTTATAGCAGGTCTCGGGCTGGGGCTGCTTTGAGCAGCATCCACAAACTAGCTGCTCTCCTGACTGGTCAGCAGGGCCAGAGACATGCTCACAGCACACTGAAGCTGCAAGGAGAGCTGAGGAAGGGTTTGGAGATACTGCTGCTCTGTTTCCACCTCAGATCACACACTGCACGCTGCCTTTGCTTGAGATGGCCTGTATTCAAGGCAGAGTCAGCCAAGTGAGGTTTCAACTCAGCTCTCCCACTGCCCAGATGAAGGCTCCCACGAGCATCCTATGGGGATCATAGAATTACAGAATGGTTTGGATTGGGAAGGACCTTAAAGACGACCCAGTCCAACCCCTGCCATGGGCTGAGACACCTCCCACCAGACCAGGTTGCCCAAAGCCCTGTCCAGCCTGGCCTTGAACACTTCCAGGGAGGGGGCATCCACAACTTCCTTGGGCAACCTGTGCCAGTGTCTCACCACCCTCACAGTAAAGAATTTCTTCCTAATATCTGGTCTAAAATCTACCCTCTTCCAGTTTAAAACAATTCCCCTTCATTCTATCACTACCCGCCCTTTTAAAAAGTCTCTCCCCAGCTTTCCTACAAGAACCCTTCAGGAACTGGAAGGTCACTCTAAGGTCCCTCTAGGCTCTAAGGAGCCTTCTCTTCTCCAGGCTGAACAGCCTCAACTCTCTCAACTGGTCCTTGTAATAATCTCACCTCTAAGCTTCTGGTTGGCTGCAGCAATATTTCCTGTGAAACCTTTTTAGGGATGATGAAAACAGCGAAGCAGCACTACTCATCTTTACAGATAGATAGCCATACATCACCAAAATAGTCATCACTGGTATCACTTTCCCTTTTTTGGGTTTAGGGAAGCAAAGGGCTCCCAGACTTCACTTTGCCTGACTCCTATAGACCATCCACTGTGACTGTGGTGAAATAGAAATATTTCACAAGGTGAAAGGGATATGTTGTAGAGGTCAGCTTAGCTATCACTCTAAAAGAAGGACAATACAAATAAATTTGCACTGAGAAGTGAGAAGGACAGAGCTTCCCAGAGAGAGTCAAAGCAAGAGGGCAGAAAGTAAGAGCAGAGACAGGGTTCAGGGTGAGGTTGTAACAGAGACAAAACGAATCCCATGGCACAGGCAAGTGAAATCCATTAAAGATTGTGATGGGCAAGGTTCTCCTCTCCCTTACAAGCCTTCAAACAGATTATACAGATGCAAGTGTCAGCAGAACATGGCCCCGCATGTCCAGCTGGGCTCACAGGCGGTTGTGGTTGGAGAAGGCAGATGTTGATTGGCAGCAGAAAACAACATTCACAGTGCCGGCCCTCATGGAGCTGCCACAGAAATGTCAAAGGGCAGCCTTTCAGACAAAAAGGGGAAACATCCTCACAAAGAAGAGCAGATATGGTAAAAAAACTCGAGGGTTCAAGGTATTCTCCCACCTTTTATCCAAGGATCACAGGCCTTCGAGAAGAGACGCAATTTGACTGCCAGTGGTAAATACTTCTACTCGAAGTACGTGTTCATGCGAAGAGCAGTATGACAATCATGGCCACTAATGTAACAGCCTCATGATGATACAGGAAATCTGCTACTTAGGACCATGCCCTTGTGTCACAGAAAATCTCTGTCAGAGAAAACTGTATGGCACATGATCAAATTTAAAATTTTTTCCTGAATTTCAAATTCTTATCACTTATTCCTTTTCCATCATGTGCAGAAAGGAATGACATTTGTTTAATCTATTAGGTTTAAAAACGCACGTATTAAAAGAATACTGAAGTTGTCCTTTTTTTTTTTTTCTTCATTTTGACCATGGTAATTGTTCTTTCCTGAAAACCTATTTTTCAAAATAATTCTAAAAAGGAGTATAGCTTCTTTAAGAAAAAAAAAAGACAAAGCAATTGACCTTAGAAATCTTTTTTTTCCCCTACAATTCTGAGAAAGAAAACATCTATAATTGGCACAGCTCATTAACAAGCTCAGCTCCGCTATGCTAGTAATAAGTGGGTAGCAAAGTGAGACTAACATTTTAATTAAGTCCTTTTCATTTCTAGACTAATTTTCTTCATATTATGTGAACATCTGAGGGTTACAAAAACCTGTCCTATGGTCAAAGGCATGCTAAAAACACCATTCCTCAGCTAAATTTCTCTCCGTTTCATACCCGCTGCTTTTGCCGAGAGCATTTTAAATCTTTTATCCAGTCTTTCCCTTTACATACACATCCACCCAATACTTATCACTTGTAGCAACCCCTTTCAAGGTCTTGGATTCTTCATGTTCAGAAAGACTACACTATGATTCATTTTCTCAGGTACCCTCTTCTGGATGATGCTCATTAGGCAGGTAGTTACTGGAAATGTGCTTAGCTTAGATGCCTGATCTGTGTCCACTCAGCAGCAGATAAGCTGTGCTTTCAACCACAGATACTGGGACCTGCATAAAGGCATCAGAGCAGCCACATTGACACTCAGTGTCCCACCTAACAGAGGTGCTCAGCAGGTGGTAGCAGACTGCCGGATTACAGCTTACCTTACTTACAGCTTCTTCCTAGTCCCTGGACAGAGAGGTGACGACTCATGACCTAAATGCACCAGAGTATACATCCCTTCCACTTTTGTCAAGCCAGTTTATATCCCCATTTCCTTTCTGGCCAGATCACCACAGAGTGAAACCTGCTGAAGAAGTCTTTCAGTGTAAGTAGCTCTTCAGTGTAAGACTATACACTTGAGCAAGCTCCAGGCCTTTTTTTTGTGTCAGAGAAGCTAATTTGAATTGATTGTCTTAGTTGTGAGACTGGGAGACACAGCTAGCAAAGCAGAGTGGAAGGGGACAGAAAAAAAAAGACAAGCCTATACTATCAGCCAACTCAAAACAGCCAAACACACACTGGGTTAGAAAAGAAATGCCTGAGTATATTGGTGTTCATTGCATGTCAGCATGCACAGCATGAAGTGCTTGTAAACAAACACAAGAACTGTACTGTGAAACTGTCCCCTGGAAAACATTTGAAATAAGGCATTTCATTATTTAATTTAGGCATTAGCCATTTTTATGTAAAGCAAGACAAACCTTAAGTTCTGGGAAGGATTACAGCACTTGCAAACACTGGGTCAAACCTTGGTCCCACTGAATCAGTAGAAGCTTTGCCATTAAGCTCAAGAGGATCAAAGATCTATCAAATTATATGAAAAACACCACAATGGTAAGGGGAAACATGGCCTAAGAAATTTCTTGAAGCATAGCTTCTCCAAAATGTGAGTAAGCTGACCTAACTTAAAACGTGGATACCTACAGATTTCAGTTTGCAATTTATTTTTGTTTCTATTTCATTTTCAGGGCTGTAACAAAGGTCAAGATGGGAGCTGTGGCTTCATTAGGAGAACGAAGAAATGACAGGAAAACTCTATTATTTTTCTTTTTTGCTTAATTCTCCCCACTCAATCCCCCTAATGCAGTATAATATATAAAATTTAGGCTACCTGCACAGGGTTGTGTTTCACTTGCCAGGTGGCACACGCCATCCTCTGCTATAAAACTGTATAATTCCGCTGGCTGCAACCAACTAGGCTATGGTCAACAGCTGAGTTCAGGAGGACAAACTTTGACCTCTTCAAACAATTGCTAAGGGAAATCCCATGGGCAAAGCTGCTTGAAGGTAAAGGGGCCCAAGATAGCTGGGTAGCATTCAGGGACTGCTTCTATGAAGCTCAAGATCGGAGCATCCCGACACGTAGGAAGTCAAGGAAAGGAGCCAGGAGACACCTGTTTGGTGTTTAACCTGTTGGTTAAACAGGGAACTGCTGGGTAA
>NW_010207244.1:0-1789 GCF_000695765.1 Mesitornis unicolor
CCCTCGGCTGCAGGGTGGGACATCCTGACATGGAGCTGGTGTCATCTGGAGTCAGCCCCGTGTCCCCACTGCCGCTGCCAGTGTCCAGCAAGGTGCTACAGACACGGGAAAAGTTGGGGGTCTTGTTTGCCCCATAGGCTCTGGGGGCTTCAGGTGCTCAACCAGGGGTTCCCATCACAGCCCAGGGCTTGGAGTTGGTGTCACTTGGAGTCAGACCCATGCCCCACTGCCAGCATCTGCCAAGATGGTCCAGACCTGAGGAGAGGGGGGTCTTGGTTGCCCCGTGGGCTCTGGGTCCCTCACAGCCCTGGCTGCGAGGAGCATCGCCTGGTCCCTGCCAAAGGATTCCTCGAAGATGCCTCATGGCAGCCAGGACGGGAGCCACTGCCGGGGGGAGGGGGGTTCCTTGGGTAAAGCTGGGTGGGCCACAGGAGCCAGGACATTGGCCACAGGCTGGAGGGGTCCCGCTGCAGCCTTGCACCCTGGTGCCAGTGCACAGGGAGCACTGCAACCCAGTGGTTTCTCTCTTGGAGATCCTAGGGTGTTCTGGGTGCCTAAATGAGGGTCCTGCAAGAGCCCCATCCGCTGGGACCCCCACTCTGCCATTCTCGGAAAGGCCTTTTCCTGGAAGCGCAGCCTTGGGCAGAGCTGGAGGCTGCTGAGCGCCTCAGGAAGGAACTGGGTCCGGCCCGGAGTCCGGCTGTCTCCAGCCACACGTCCTTTCTCCATGACAGGACTGATAGGAATCCAGCGTGAGTCACAAATTCCCCAAGACCCTCAGGGGACAAAGCCACTGGTGAAAAGGACACCCCCAGCTTCTGCTCCCGGTCTTTGTGCTCCTGCCAGGACCTCGCTGGCAGTGGCCGAGGATGCGGTGGGGCACAGCCGGCAGAGCTGACCCCTTCGCGTTCAGCCCCCCCAGACGATGAGGACTCACATGCGGAGGCGGGAGCAGCAACAGCCCAACAGCAACCAGCCCAACAGCCCAAGTGCCTGTGAGCCCCCCCTTCACCCCCTTCCTGTGGCCGTGCCAAGCGTTGCTGCCAGTGGGACACGGGGGCACGGCTCGCCGGGCCCCCCGGCGCCCCTCTGCCGCTGGCATTTCCCCCCCCGGGGCCCCCGCCGGCCAGGCCTGTCCCTGTGCCGGGGAGTGGTGGCCTCTCACACACGTCAAGGTGGAGGGGGGCAAAGTCCAACCTGGGCACCTTGGCCCCACGTGGCTGCGGGAAGCGGAACTAAGTACCACGGTTTGGCAAACACACCTGCCCTGCCCTTGTCACCACCGCTCTAGGGGAGGGAGAAGGTCCCAGCACCCCTGAGCCCCCCTGCATGGAGTTGTGTGAAGAGCCCAGACCCAGGTGGGTCCTCCCTGGGTACTCCCAGGCTCCGCCAAGTTGCACCCATTGCACGGTGCTGCTGCCCCTGTAGGGTGCAGGGTGAGCACTCCCCAATGATGCACCCCTCCAAACCCACCCTGAAGAGCCACCCAGGCAGCTGGGGGAGCCAGCAGAGGCCAGAGCAGTGCCCCCCCCGCACAGCTCACTCATAGGGTGCTCCATGTCCTGGCCCCCCTCCTTCAAAGCTCCCCTTTCAAAGCAGCCCTGAGGATGGGTGGCCCCAGGGATCGTGCCCCACACACCAGGCACTCGGTGGAGCCAGGGGGCAGGAGTCACCCCGAGAGCCCCGTCCCAGCAGACTGGGTCAGCTCAGGGGTCAGCGGGGCCGGTGCTGGCTCCCGCAGTGCTTAGCCCAGCCCAGCGCTCAAGGACGAGCCAGGAATGGGGTAGTT
>NW_010207245.1:0-3074 GCF_000695765.1 Mesitornis unicolor
TGCGTCATCCCAGTGAGAAACCTTCTGAGACGCGATAAGGCTTTATAGGTCAAAACTGCGGCTGAGGCCTGTGCCAAATCTCTTTGGCTTTTATGTTCTGAATTGAATAACCAATTTAACTCGGGGAGAAAAAGCAGGTTTTGAAAGAATCCAAAGAGCAAATGTCATTGCTCCCCATCATTTCAGCTGCATCCTCTGTGGTTCCTCGGCCGTGCCTGCTCCTCAATGCACGTTCAGACAGTTCCTGCAAGCAACGCAGCAACGGACACCAGGGCGAGATGTGGGGTTTACAAAGGAAACACACATGGCCAAAATGAACCGGAAAACCTGAAAATTAACTGGGGAGGGTACGTAGACTGGACCTGTTAGGGGGTGCTTACAGTTATTGTAAATACAGCTCACAGCTTGTTAGTGAGGCAGTGAAAAAGTAGCACACGTTACATACAAATGGCTGATGTTTTAAGAACAAAAGATGAATGGGAAGGAGCTAAGGAACGTTGGTTTCCTCTCAGTGTGAAGCTTGGACGAAGTTGGCGTTGGCCACGACCAGGCTGGTGGAGGGATGCTCAGAGATGAACAAGCACGGGAGCATCACCACGAAACGTAGGAAACCAGAGCTGCTTCCAGCAAGCAGCAACTTCCAAACCTTCCTCTGCAGCCCCAGGACAGGTTATGTTTGTCTCTGGGGACCCTTACAATAAAAATTCGGGGCACATTTGACAAATATCCATGCATTGCTGCCAGGGTGGCTGGCTGCAGGGCCAGGTACCCCATGGATGGCGCTTCTGCTGCAGCAAGGACCTCCCAAACCAGACACCCCTGCAGAGCTGGTGCTGTTTGTAGCATCAAGCGCTTTACCCACGAGGAGCTCTGTGTAGTTCATACACTCATGCTCGTGCGTGCCTGAACCCATGCGGTGCCGTGCAGCAAAGCCGCATGCGTGGGGACCCGCGCACACACGGGGGACCGAGCAGCCATGCAGGGGGGGACGGTGCCTCGGCCGTGGAGCACGGGGACACCAACGTGGCTGGCACTGGTGCAGGTTAACACCAGAGCCTGCGGAAAACCGGGCTGGGTCCGGGGTGTTTGCAAGGGAGGTGCAGGGCAGGGGGAAGGCACGGATGGATGTCGATGCATGGAGACACCACGACACTTTTGACAGGCGTGCTGGCGTTTTTAGGAATGGTGCTGCTGTCAGGAACAAATCCCCTTGAGAGCTGGGACCCAGAGCCTGCTGCTGTGGGGGAGAAGGCCCATAGGAAAGGCTCAGCCCTGTTTTGTGCTGCAAACAAACCATGCAGCAGCACGGTGACCGTGGGCCTCGCTCTTCTGCCTCCAAGCCTGAGCCGAGGCCGGAGCCCCATCAAATTCAGCGGCGCAGGGAGGAACAGAGCGGAGCTGGCCCAGCATCACGCAGGGGTCAGCGCTGGAGGCTGAGCCGGCCTCTTGGGTCCTGTAACAGTGCTTCATCCATTAGACAGCGGTGCCTCAACACAACAAGAATAAACACAGCCGCATTCGCCATTAATTATGAATTATTGTGATTTGGCCTCACCTGCTGCTGTTTGCCTGGTCTGCTCTGCAGCTTGTTTGCCCATAAACATGCTGCAGGAGGGCGACAAGAAAAAAAAAAACCTACCATTAAAGCCTGACAGCTTTGTATCCTTGGCTTTGGGGGAACCAAAATTGTCTCTGGTCATCTGAGTAAACCAAAAGTCCCCCTCGATCTTCAGCTGCTGCTTTCCCGTTCCCGCAAGCAGCAGGTGATCGGAGCACCTGAGCCAGCCTGCAGACAAGAAGGAACCGTGAGACCCGTGCGGGGCGGCCCACAGCCCAACACCCCGGCGCGCCGACCCCCTGCCAAACCCGGATGGGTGCGCGCAGGCGCCTGCCCCCCTGGGCCGAGCTATGGGGCGCGGGGGTAAACCGGCGGGTTTTCACCATGAGTTTTGTGGGCGCTGGGTGGTGAATGGACACGGTGTGAGTGGGGGGCACGGCACGGATCTGAGCCCCACGCGATGCTTTTGCAGCTGCAAGAGAAACACCACATCGGTGTCGCTGCACTGGTTGTCCCCTCTGAGCATTCCTGGGCACCATAGGAGATGCTTGTCCTTGGCATATGGGGCAGGACATGGCCTTGTCTCAATGAGATGGCTCTCACCCTGCTCATCCCTATGGCAGGGGCTCAGCTCCTGCTCCTGACCGTGGAGGACAGGGTTTATAGCAGAAACCAGCCCAGAGATGCTCATTCACACAGCGATGGGCAGACGCATTGCACAGGCTGAGGAAAGGGTTAAATGCTGGTCCCCAAACCACCCAGTGCCCCCCAGGTGCTTGGCCCCCTCCCTCCAGCGTTGCCTGATGAGTGGGACAGGGCTCAGCTGGGCCTCCCCACCCAGGGATCTATAAAAGGCAGGAAATAGCCTGCATCTTCCTTTGTAGGGCTCTGTTTGGGTTGGTTCAGTCAAGAAATGAGGAGGAAGAGGACATTGGGCTTTTGGACTGCTCAGAAACCTGCTGACGAACTTGAGGTCTTTCTCTTATGTCCATCTTTGCTGTCTGCTTTTACTATTCTTATTTTCTGTAGCTTCCAGGTGCTCCTGAGAGGATTTTTCCCCATGGGAGGGCTGTTTACTTCAGATCCATCCTGCTGATCCATCCCCAAAGGCCTGGACTGGTGTTGCTGGTATTCAGCTCCTCATGCAGGGGTGAGCTCGGCTGCAGATTTCACTGAATAAAGCCCCAGTGAAGTGTTTTGCCCCAGAGCCTGGGGATGCTGCGGCAGGGCTGGATGAAGATGAGGAGTGCAGGGTGTCGGGGGGGGTCTGGTTTGAGAGGGAAAACTGATTTTGGAATAAGGTTGTGCTGCCAGACCTCAAAGAGCTTCACGTGTTGCTAATCCCAGTGCAGTGCTGGTACGGGACCAGTGGCTGCAGTCATTAACTCGGTCCCAGAGCCTGTGTGAGCTGGTTCGTTATTGCGGCTGGGGAAAACAGAGGCACAGAGCAAGTTCAATGATTTACCAAGGATCGTATGGACACGATCTGCGTGCATGCACTTCTGGTCTGCAGGAA
>NW_010207245.1:3105-10115 GCF_000695765.1 Mesitornis unicolor
GGCTTTATGGCGCTTCCTAACGCTTGGGCAACGGCAATAGAAAACTGATTGAGCGCGGCCTCTGGTTTTGTGACTCCAGACTTTCCTTTTAGTGCTGAGAAATGGAGGTGTTTGTCACTGCACCGTCTTGTCTCGCGACGCTCTCGTGCGTTGCAGTTCACTGCTGAGGATGGCGACGTGGCAGGAAGAGGTACACGACGTCCAGCTGAACGTGGGAAAGGAAACCGTCCCGGTTTCATCTGTGTAATGGGTTTCCATGAGGCTCAGCATCTCTCTGCATCCCTTAACGCTGCAAGGCAGGCACCACTTGGTGCCTGATGCAGAGAGAGCGATTTCAGAGAAGGTCCTGGTTTCCATGAACACCAAAGGCTTCGTTCCCTGATGTTCCTGAGCTGCAGAGCCCCCTGCTTGCAGTTGATCATCCCCCTCTGTCTCCATCAATGGACTGGAGTTGATCATACCTGGGGAGGAGGCTGTGATACCCAATTAAAACGTGCCAAGTGGTCCCTGGATGAAAGATCTCTCCAGGTGAGCAGTCCCTGGGTGGTAAATGGACCTAGGAGTTGGTCCAGCACTGAAGCATGGGATGTGATGATGCTTCTTGGAGAGGCAACTGGGCATGAGAAGGCAAAATCCCCGGGAACACCAGGTCCTGGCACCTCCAGCGATGCCGTGGGTGTGAGGGGATGGCACAGCCTTGGCTCTGTGGGGGCTTCTCAGGAGATGCTGGGTGCAGGAAGAAACTGCTGCAAATGTGACAGGGTGAGGAGCTTGGTGCCTTTGGGGTGCCCAAAAGCACAAAGTTTGCGACACTTTTGCTCTGGTTTGCAGAGGTGGCTCCTGTAAGTTCCAGATACAAAGAAAGAGGGGCAAAGGAAACACTTTCCTCAAAGGCTTTTAGCCAGGGACTTGAAAGCCTTGGAGAATTCCCTGCTGAGTTTCAGCACGGGTCCATCCACAGCCCCGCACCTCTGCCATCATCCGGGGTGATGATGCTCCATCCCAATGATGCTCCATCCCGAGCCCCTGTGCTGCCATCCTCCTCCCTCTCCTTTCCCCATCTGCCTTCGCAAACATCCGTGTCTGAAACTGCTGCTGTGATTCCTGGAAACACCACTTTTCTATGTAAATACTCAGTGCAAGAGGCGCATCCGCAGCCCGCTCTGTGTGTGGGAGCCGCGGGACCGCGGTGCTCGGGGCTGACTGCGCACCACCAACTTCTGGCTTTAAGGGAAAAGAGACTTCACCTGCAAAAAGGCAAATACATAAGACTGACTCATTTCCATATGAGAAATGTGCTACCTGCTTGCGAAAGGATTTGTAAACAGGAAAATCTGCGGTGCTGGGGAATTGAATCGCTTATCGTGGTGTTATTTGTTCAGTTCCATTTCCAGCTGGAGCTCGGGGTGCTGCGAGGGGAAAAACGAGTCCAGAGGGAACATGCAAATCGCTGCCCGTCTGACGAGTCTGTTTTCTTCTCTCCTTGGATGCGTTACAGGTAAATCCTCCTCCTCAGCTGTGCCGAATCCCTGGATATTGGGGCTTTTGTTGCAGCATCTCTTTCAAAAGTGGGAGTGTGCTCCAGCTCAGACAGCATTTTAAAGAGGTATCAGTTAATGCTCTCAGGGGACGCTGTGACAAAGCAATCTCATCTTCAGGTACAGCGCTGTCTCCAGCCACCCCAAAAGCATCTCAGCCCCCTGGTCCCTCTCTGGAGCCGTGCACTGCTCGTGCAATGCAGGGCAGCACCAAAAAACACTGTGGGAGCCTGGTGATGAGGATGCCTGCACCACACAAACCTATTTTGGCTGCTTTTCTGCTGAGGTTTGCTCCCATGGTATAGCAGATCTGGGGAGCACAGCCCCGAGCCCCCCGGGTGGGCAGTGGTGGGATGCTCCGGTGGGTGTGGGTGCATAGCCCTCGATGAAATGCACCCCAGGAAGGCGAGGGGTTGCCGCTGTCTTTCAGGAAGAGCTTTCGGTGAACTGATCTAACCCTCGTTTGAATGTCTCTGATGTAAATTATAAGAGGGAGATCCGCCTGTGAAGAGGTATCTGCATGTGGGTGTGAGCAGAGGCAGATCACCCCTTTAAAGCCCCTTTTTGCCGAGGAGGTGCCGCAGAGTTCAGCTGCTTCCATTTCCTGGTGGCTCAGCAGAGAGGTATTTATTGCTGGGCCGGGGAAGGAGGTCAGTGCCATCAGCTGTATTTCAAACCCCTGGTCTGTAATTATCCTCTCAGCCCAGAGGGGATTATACAGGTATTTTCTTTATCTTGAATGCCCAACCTGAGCCAGGTCCCTGTGTCAAAGAGCCTCTCTAGGAAACACCGCAATCCTTTTCAAATGGGAGGATGGAAGGAATCTTGGTTTTATCTCGGGGCATTCCAGATTGTTGGGTCCCGATAGGGAAATGCATCTCGGACCCTCGAAGGGAGCAGGGACGCGGCTCGGCAGCCTCCAACCCTTCCCATGAGAAAGCTGATCAAGAGTGATCCCATGCCTATGCAAAGCTCCCGCACTCATCATTGTGTTTCCCATGCAAATCAATACATCAGGTTAGAAACTAAATGTTAAAGTGCCATGTGATGTTAACTGTGTTTTTCTGTCTGCGCCTCTGTTTTGCTCAGCCCGGTGCCACTGCAGGTGCCTGCTCCTGGGGACGCATCCATGGGGCAGGGAAGCTCAGCATCCCCAAAACCCGTGGGTGCGATGTCTCAGCGAAGGACGGTACCCACTCAGCACGTTGTGTCTTGATAGGAATGGCCAATAAATAGGACAACAAAATTTACTCAGACCTCTGCAAAATCACCCTGTGCTCCTTCACGGCTGGGAAGGCGATTAGTAAGTGGTCTGCAATTAATAATTTCAGCTAATGCCTTTCCCTGCTTTACCATTTGGAATGGCTCTGCCCCAAATGTGCTGCTTGGTCATAATATCCTGTGAATTTTTTTGGAGACTGCTCACAATTTGTTGTGAGTTCCCACGCATTTCCCTGCTTCATTTCATGGATCGGGCTGTGCTGCCTGCACGGTAACCCCAGGAACATCCCCTTGGGAAGCAGCAAATATCGATGATTAAAATGCCCTCCTAACGAGTGAGACCCAAGTGCTGGAACCTTTGCAGGAAATGGATGGAAAAGGGTTTGGATTTGGCTTTTGAATGTCAAAACAGATCTGCAGATATTTACTGCACGTGGGCTTTGCCCTTTGTTGGAAGAGCAAAGGGAAGCTCCTCCTTGGCACTGCGACTTCACTCGAAAGGTCATTTTGGTGCCGTAATGTGGATTATTTCACTCCCTTGATTCAAAATCACTTGTTTTTGTTCTAAATCTGCAGCTAAGCCCTTTCATATCTACATTAGCAAAACAACAACTATTCCAGGTTCAGTTCGATCACCAACAGCTCGGGACGGACCCGCGCGGCTCTGCCCCTGCTTGTACAGAATTCCTGTGTTTCACAGCGCAGGTGTCGGGGAGGTGAGAAACTGAACCTGGAGCTGCAGAGCCCCGGGATTGAAGCGAGAAGAACCAAAAACCTGCTCCAAGGAAAGCTCCTCATCCAGCGTCACCCCCGGCTCGGCCCTGCACGCACGCCCCGGCTCTGCCCCGTGGCGTTACCATCACAGGTTTATTCATTTAGCTGCACGAACTCCCATTACATTTTGGCAACCGGTCTACGGGATCTTTGTGTTTAAACAGTCTAATCCATTTTGCAGGAACATGCTTGAGAGGTTTTTCCCTCTGTTCCCCATAGAAGCGCCTGAATTTGTGCGGCTTGGATCTACATAATCTAAAAAAGGCGAACAAAGATGCAGTGTCTCGCACGGGCGGCGGCGGATCCTGTGTAAGCCGCGGTAACGTTGCTATCAATTTGTTAAAATGTATTTAGGTTATTGAAGGGCAAAAGACCCTTCAGCAAAGATTAGACGTGAATTATAACAGAAAAATACTTCTCCTCGTGCAGAGCCTGCTGCCAATCCGCAGAACGTGCGGGAGGGTTTCGATCCCAGCAGTGTAAATCTGCCGGGGGTTGCTCTGGGGGAAGGCACCGCTCGCCCACCAGTGAAAGTGCTTTGGCTTCTCCTTGCTCAGGAGATGCCCTGGGTTTGTAACGCTGATGTGTTGGTGGGACGCGTGGCAAAGCAGATGTGTAGCTGCCAGGCCAGGACGTGCACCAGGAAACCCCTCTGCAGCACCTACAAAACCTCTGAGGATCCTGCAGTGACCACCCTCATCTCTTCCTAACCTGGTTCTCATGCTCAAAGCCACACTGACCACCTTTGGTCAGACCCTCTCCTCGCTCCCCACCAGCCCCAGGCTCACGGAGCCATCCTGGGACTCACGGGGAGCCCTGGGGATGCGCCATCCCCATGCAGCCACCTCGCTGGGGACACCGCTTGCTCCCAGGACCTGTCTGACCAGCCCGGAGGGAATAGGGCCTGACCCGCTCCCTGGCGCCTCGACACTGGGGTGACTGGTGCCAGATAAATGCCTGAGATAGAGGGTGGGGAGGCTCGGCCCTGCTGGAATCCCAAGCACGCGATGCAGATGCTGCAATGGCTTTTTGGGTTGCAAAGGTGAACCTGCTCCAGCTCCCCTGGTCCTGCTCCAGAGCCCCTTGCTCCTGAACCACCAATATTTAATTGCAATGGGCTCATTTCTAGCAACTCTTTCTCACTCCCTTGTGCCTCTCTGCTCTTCTCCCCTAAACCACAACACTTAACCCCTCTCAACCACAGGCGATACCCAACTGGGTATGGGACAGGGCATGGAGACGAGAGCTGAGCAGCTCCAAGCGTTATATCCACAGTTGCTAATTAGTTCCTCCATTAAGAATTAAAATAAACAAACAAATGGAAGGGCAGCAAGAGTGAGTAACTCCCTAGGATCACACAGGAAAGGGTGGGATGGTTTAGTGGTTGGGGTGCTCGTCTGGGACTTCAGAGAACCTCATTTAGGCTCTTCAAATAATTAAGACAGATGGCAAACGTCTTATTTTCTCTTTTTCTGAGATCACGTACCTTGGAATATGACTAAACAGGGAGGAACGGCCTACATCTGCCTCTGCTCTGCTGCGGATTTGGTGAAACCCTGGGCTGGAGGCACCTGAACGCGTCCCTGTGGGTCCTGTCTGCGCTGCCATGGGTGGGTGCCCCGTGGGACCCCAATGAGGCACATCCCTGCTGCCTGGCCCCATCCACAAAGTGAAGATCTCAGCTCTACTCCCTTTGTAGAAGGGGCCTCTGGATGGAGAAACTGAGGCAGAGCTGCTCCAGATCCACCCAGTGCATCCACACAGAGATACCCCACCTGGGGTCCAGCTCCTGGAGGGGAAGCGCTGTTGGTTTGGCTCACCAGCCACACGCCAAACAGCAACCCAGGCTGGCTTTTCTGAACCTACCCTTCAAGAACTGCTCTTTACTTCTAACAAAGAGAAAAAAAAATGCATTTAAAAACATCTAATTAAACAGTAAGTCATGACAAGGTAGGTGAAACTTGGAGATAACGCGTGCCTGGGGGGCACCGGGGAGGTTGAGACAAAGCCCAGCGCCTTCACCGGTACCCGCGTGTGTTATCGCACATGAACACACACCTGGGCTTATCCTGGTGCAATTATGGGACATTAAAAATATAATTTTAATGGAGGAATGGTGATCTGGATGCAGTTCAGAGTAAAAGCTTTCTTTCAAGTTTCCCTGCGTGATTAGTAGGTGTTCCTGCCACGCACGCATGTGAGCGAGGGAGAAGCGCCCGGACGGGGCGGCGCGATGGCGTTTTGAGGAACGCCGCGTGTCCCGGTGTGTGCGAGGGCTTGCCTGGACTTTAAAGCCTCTGTGAGCAGCGCTAAGGCAGCAGAGCCCCAGTCAAGACCCAGCTTGTCCCAGGGGAGCCCCTTTTCCCACTTGGGTGAACGCCTGCAGCAGCTGGAGCTGCCCAATGCTGGGGGGCTCTGCTCAGCACCCCCGTCCACAGCCCTGGATGGTCTCATAAAAGCCATCTTTTCACAGCCTGGGGTGTTTTATGGGATGACCTCATTTATTACCTTGCTCGTCACAGGAAATGATGTTTATCTCATCTACCACTCTTTCAGGGTTGGTTGTTTTTTTTTTTTTTCCCCTGCCACATCTGGCTCCACGCAGCATTTTGTACAGCTCAGTTCCTCTCCGCATTGAAACGAAAGAGAAATGGCACCGCAGCCGCCACGCTGGCACCCCGGGCCCAACGGCAGCACCGCGGGTGAAGCCCACGGGGAGCTTTTCCTTCAAACCGTGAGCTCGCGTGCGGTGGCGAGTGGATGTAAGGATCTTGGTCTTAATCTCCCTCCTCTGCTGCATTCTTTAGTAGTGACAGCTACTTCTTGCAATATTTCTAAATGTGGGCCTGGAGCACTGTGAGGCACAGCTTTCCGTCTGTCTGTCCAGCACCCAACCAAACAGGTTCACATTCCTGAGCAGAAACGCTCCGAGCGGCTGAAAACCCTCGGATGGGAATTTAAACGAGTTCCGAACACGAGGAAGAGCTCGGTCCCCACCGGGCAAGCAGCACCTGTGGGTTCTGCACCCCTGGGTGCCAGCGCCAGCCCTCGCTGCCCTGCTCCGTCCCCACTCTGGGTTGTAAAACGCCGCAGCCCAAACGCTTGCCCGCGAGCGGGGTCCTCAAGCCCCCGCGGCTCTCCCTGCTCCTGCACCCCGGTGTGCCCCCAGGAATGTATTTTTCTTTGTAATAAAAAGGCTCCATCAGAAGCTTTCGGCTGATCCTGAAGGGCTGCCGAAGCTATAAAACCCCTCCTTATTTTATGACCGAGATGCAGGATCTTTTGCTACCGAGTGCCACGGTGCAATGCTTCATTTCCTAAGCAGAAAATGGCCCCCTCCTTGCTCAGCCGAGGAAAGGGCCCGCACCAACTGCGGGGGGCTCCGGGCTCTTGTCTGGGGGGTTCAGGTCAGGGCATGAGTATCTGTCCCAGGCATCCGAACACCGGGGCAGCAGGTGAGCAGAGCAGAAAACGCCT
>NW_010207245.1:10209-10612 GCF_000695765.1 Mesitornis unicolor
AAACCGGAGGTTTTAAAAAAAATTAATTAAAAACACAACAATAAAACCAGCAAATAAATACAACAACAATAAACATTAGAAAATAATTTCCGAAATGCTTTTGAAAAAGAGGAAGAACAAACAAATGTGTATACGAAAAAAATAAATCATAAAAGCTCTTCTACCCTATTCAGGATTTTATCCACTTAATTCTCGAACTAAATACACTCCTGTTTGTCACACCAGTATGGGACAACAACAATAAACATTAGAAAATAATTTCCGAAATGCTTTTGAAAAAGAGGAAGAACAAACAAATGTGTATACGAAAAAAATAAATCATAAAAGCTCTTCTACCCTATTCAGGATTTTATCCACTTAATTCTCGAACTAAATACACTCCTGTTTGTCACACCAGTATGGG
>NW_010207246.1:0-212 GCF_000695765.1 Mesitornis unicolor
GGCCGAGGCCCCGCTCCACCCCTCCCCGCCCCAGCTTGGGGGATTTCGGCCCCAAAAAAGAAAAAGCAAACAAAAGGCACACACCGACTCCATGGCTCCGGAGCCATCCAGGAGACGAGGGGCCAGGGCGAGCAGGGGGGAGCTGGGCGGTGAAGGAGACAGGCAGGGCTTTGCCGGCGGCGAAGCAGACGGAGCCGCGGGGGGGCTGCGGG
>NW_010207246.1:269-6890 GCF_000695765.1 Mesitornis unicolor
CCAGGTCCTCGTCCCCTCCCCAGGCCACCGTGCCGCTCTCCCTGGACCCCCCTCTGCCCATCATCCCGGCCACGGAATCCCCTTGAGCTTCCTAGGGCTGGGATGGGGGGGGGAATAATTTGTGGTTTTGGGTAACCAAAACACCCAGAGGGCACCTGGCGCCAGCGCCACCACAGAGACCCCGGCAACGACCGGTGGCTGATAGAGGAATTTGGTTATTCAATAACTTTTTAACCTCGCTAATCACACCAGCTGCTTTCTCCAGCTGGTTTTCAGGTATTTGGTGGTTTAGGACCTGTCTCTCCCTTGTACTGACTGGTGGGGTAAGGAGGAGGGAGGGCAAAGATGAGAGAAAGCAACAGATTCGGTTTCAAAACACCCAACTAATGGGAAAAAATAGAAGACAGACCAGTAGAGCCTCACCGCTGCAGAAACAGGCTGTGGCAGGTTGTCCCCTGCTTCCTGGGGATATGTGGGCAAGGATCAGGCCCTTTCCTTCTGCAAAATGCATTTTCCAAAGCAGAACAAGTTGCAGACCCCGGAGAAAGCTGTTCCCACACCAGAGCTGGGGCAAGCAAGGCTCTTTCTGCCTTTAACCAAAGGAATTATATATAAGGAAGGAACTGTGGTTTTTTTAACCCACACTCAGAAGAGCACAAGGAGCTCCCGTCCTTGATGCAGTGGTGAGGTTTTGTTTGAACTTCACCTCCCCGGCTCGATCGGGAGATAACAGGGCTTTCCAGGCATCTTGAAGGGTTTTGCATTGATTTTTTGCAGCTACAAAGTGAGAGAGAAGAGCAAGGGAGGGCGATCTCGCCACAACTTCAGCTCCCCTGCACTGCAAAGTCAGGTGTGCCCGGACGAAGAGGATGCATCCAAGTTCTGCTGCATTAATTAAACCAGTGCCTCAAGATTAAATCATTACCAGGGACCCTGTTGTGTCCTGTCCCCTCTAATTGCCCCATCCAGCATCCACCCAGTGATGGAAGAGCTGCACCTTCAGCCACCATTGGAGACCCCACTTCTATCAATTTAACCTCGTATTTTCCTCTTCAAAAGCCAGTCAGTCCCCATTGCTCCACAATGGGGCCATTTTACCAACAATTCTCCCCCCCAGAAGGCTTCTGAGCAGCCACCTCGCAGCAGAGACATGGAGGCAGTTCCGTGCTTCTGCTTTTACACCCCAGGTTGTGGCTGGGGAAGAAGCAGGGTCCACCCCTGCATATCAACAGCATCATGGGAACAAGGAGACAGGAGAGAAAGATCCTGATTTTTGGGGAATTTTTATAATAGGGAACTTTTATAATCTACAGGCATTTAGAGAAGGGGCTTGGCCATCTCCAGCAGCACAGGAGGATGCCCTGGGGCTGCGGCCTTATGGGGACAGGCAGAAGATCCACCGAGACAATTGTTATTGTAGCCCCTTCACAAGCTTTATATCAGCTTCCCAACCTTCTCCACCTTACTTCCACAG
This sequence comes from Mesitornis unicolor, assembly GCF_000695765.1. Lineage (NCBI taxonomy): Eukaryota > Metazoa > Chordata > Aves > Mesitornithiformes > Mesitornithidae > Mesitornis > Mesitornis unicolor. The sequence continues at coordinate 1,744 of NW_010207246.1, forward strand.
GCACAAGTGTTTTAAGCCTCTGCATCCATTTCCATCTGCCCCTGTAGAAGCTGAGCATGACCTTCCTAGCCACTTAGCCCCCAGTTTCCCCCCATGCTGAGCCCAACAGGCACCCCAGCACGGAGCTTATGGCACATCCAGCATTGGCCCGAGCCCCTGTGCCAGTCCCAGCATGCACTGACCCACCCCAGGGTCTCAACTCCCAGCTCCAGCCCAGGTCTCGCTCACCACTGGGTCCAGGGACAGCCACAGCATCGTTCCCCTGATAAAAAACAGTCCCACCAGTGCTCTGGGAATGAGCCACTCGCCTGCGCCCAGCAAGGAGCACCCACGGGCCCCTCACTGCCGGGAGCTTTGTATTTAAGGTGTGGGAGAAAGTGCTGATAATGGGGCAATCCATTTTCCTCCCAGCACCCCAGGCAGGTTCACTCCCAGCCAAGCCCGGGGGCAGGACCTGAGGGAAACCACACAGAGTGTTCACCTGGCCGTGGCACAAGGCATCTCCATGGCCCAAACCTTCTCGTTCCCAGCACGGTGCCTGCCCAGAGCCTCCCCACAGACACAGGGAGCAAACGGGATTCACAACGTGGGCTGCAAAACCAGAGCAGAGCCAAGGCATCACTGCTGTAAATGTAAAATTAACTCAAAAGCAGCCCAACATGATGGTTTTTTGGGGGTCTGGGTAGGGAGCAGGGGCCGATCACCATGTGATGCTACGGGCTGATTTGAGCAGCAAAACCCCCTGTGCAAGGGGCCACCCCCACCGAGGATGCTCAAAAAGCGGTTGCACAGAGCAAGCAGCTTGAAAAGAAGAATGTTTTAGTTGGTTCCTAAAAAACAAAGTGGCATGGGCAGGCTGAGGAGGGACCCACTCAGAGGACGACTTTACTGCACACACAGTCACAAGCATTATCACCCATCAGATCCGCAGGCCTGAAAATAGCCATCAGGGGTGAAACCCAACCCTGGCTCAGCCGCCGCAGTGGCACCGCTCTAATCTCAGCGTCCACGGGCCTGGGGGTGGCCATCCCCTCCCGAGTCCCCGCTGTCAAGAGTTAGCAGCCAAGGCCACGAGATGTTGGTGCAGCATCAGCTGGATGGTGCCAGAAGACACCAAGGGACATCCCCCAGCTCCTGCGGCCACAGAAGCCAGCAAACCCAGCACTGCAAAAGCCCCACCGAGATAAAAAGGTATTTATGGAGCAGGAATTTCAGGTCACTGGGCCGTTCCTTTCCACCAGCTGGAAACAGGGATGTGGAGCCAGTGGATACTGCAAAGCATCCCTACCCCATGGATAGCACTAGGATGGGGCTGGCACAGGGCCTTCTTCACACCCTCTGGTCACCCAAAGCAATGCCCAGCACCCCAGAAAGGCCAGCCTGTGCCCCAGCAGGGTGCCCTCTGCTCCAGCTCTCGGTCCCGGCTGCCCAGATGCCGCCCAGGGGAGCGCAGCCCTCCAGGAGCACAGGCACTCGAGATCCGGGTTTATTTTCTGAGGAGACCTTCAGCACAAACTTCTCCACATCATGGGGACCTCACGGCACACCCAGCAGTGGAGGGCTGCCCCAACTTCCTCCCTCCCAGGTACAGGATTTGCTGCACAGACACAGAAAGCCACCTTGTCCCAGTAAAAAGACACAGAAAAATACAAAAAAACCCAGAATAAATAAACAGCTGTGAGGCATAGGAAAGTGGGTTTTTGTACCTGGTGCTGCCAAGGGCACAAGTCTTTAACCCTCGGAGGAAGCCACAGGTGTGAAGTTTACAGCAAAAAGCTGGGAATGGGGAAATGCCGGTCCTTTCCAGAGCTGCCGGGAAGAAAGGCTCCTGCACCAGGAGCCAAGCCAGAGCTCACGTAATGTCTCCAGGCACGGGGCAAAGTGGCTTGGGTCAGGTTTCTGTCCCAGAGGACAACATAAAAATAGAGATGAGGAAAGGGAGTCTGCTGAGCAATGGGACAGCAGGGACCTGAAAGGCCAGGGCATAACTGGGGAAAGCTGGAAGCTCCCTTATGTGCCCTGGCTGGCATTAATCCCACTAACGAGCTGGGACTTTCTGCAAAACATGATCAGCTGTGCTCCAGCTAAGAGCCACAATCCTGTTAAAGGGCCAATGGCCACCACAGAAGCATCCAATTTAGTCCATGCATCGTCAGCCGCCTGCCTGCAGCCCTGCGACGCTCCCCTGGACACCTGTGGTGAAAGCGGGCTGGGGCTGTCCCAGCGTGTCCTGCTCCTGGGACAGCACAGCCCTTGATGAGCTAATCAAGCCCTAACAAAGGGCTGGAGCTGGGTTTTAACCCGTCAGTGGGGCAGGGGACCCCCAGTCCCTGCTGGGGCGGTTGTGAGGGGCCCAGCTCGACCCCCCCAGAAGGAACCAGCCCTGCGCTCCAGCAGCGAGGACTCATTGAGGCTCCTGAGAAAGCCTGGGTGAGACTGGGGAGGAAACATAAATTACAGCAGGTGAACAATTCCCCATTGTCGAGCACTGCCCCTGCCCCAGCCTGTGCCAGAGCTGCACCCGTTCCGGGAAGGACCGGCACCAGCAGGATGGTCCAGACCCCCACTAGCCCCATCCTGGCTCTGGCTGCAGAACCAGCGTTGCCTTACTCTGTGCTGATTTTCATGCTTTGTGGACCCCGTGCAGCCCCCCGAGATGTCCCCGGTGCTGGGCTGGGACGGGTGAGAGCGCTGGCTGGGGGACACTGTTGGTTCTCACCCTCCAGACTCAGGGCTGGGCTCCTCGTCAGCCTTTTTTTTGTCCTTTTTCTGCTGATACGGAGCAGAAAGGGGAACCCAAAGCTGCCAGTAGTAGGTACAGCCCTTGGAGCCATCCCTGCGGTGACAGCACAGTTCCCAGTGTGAGGCCATCCAGGTCCAACGACCAGGTGCATCATCTTGGTGCCCACATACCTGATTTTTTAAGTTCAGGTCAATAAGCAGCTTCAGACCATGCTTCATTTTTGAGGGTAATCAAGGAAGATAAAACCCCGTGTGTCCAGAGGGAGGGTGGGGTGACCCAAAGCAGCAGCCGGGATGTGTAGGGACACCTCTGAAGCCACCCTTATAGTGAAAACACAGGTGCCATCTTCTCTCCTCCTCTATCAGCACAGCTGTCCCCAGAAGAGTCACTAGCCAAAGGCTGGTGATGGTAGCCCCTCACAGCAGCCAGGCTGGCTGCACCCCACTTGTGCCAATGCCACCAGCACCCAGCCCTGGGTGGGAGCCATGCCCACCCTGAGCCTCTACCCACGGTCCCCAGCATGGCCGTGGGCTCACCCAGCAGCAATGGCAGGGGGGTCAGAGCTGGCGTCCTGGGGGGGTTCAGCTCCTTTTCTCCTCCCCGTGTTTTTTCTCCGCCTGTGAAATATTAATGGCTCATGATTCATCAACGGCAAGAAGGAGCTTACGGACACGTGTGCATATTCATGTGGCGCTCTCATACACACGCGCGCACGTATATGCAAATATGTATTCAGAGGCACCTCTCATCCGCCAACGCCATTGTTAAGGCTGTTTTAGGGGTATTTCACACATTTATCACCATCCTGGGGCCAGCATCTCATTAACAACAGGGCGGGAGCGAGCTCAGCATCCCTGTGCTAGGCTCAGCTGGGGCCCTCATTTCAATTAAACATCTCTGTCCCCAGAGTGCTGGAGCCACCAGTGCCAACCAGTTATGCTTCAAACTGGTGGGAACCCTCCAGATTTACACTAGGAGAAGCATCAGCCCCCTGTTCATTATTAATTATTTATTATTATATGCAAGAGATGGTGACACCGCAATGCAGCCAGCATCCCATTTAGCCTGCAAGGATACCAGGGGGGTGGCAAATCTCCAACACGGTGAAGGCATCAAGCGGTGTCTCCTTACTCCCAAATCCCCCATTTTTCTCTCCTCTGGGCCATCCACACCTGATCCCAGCTGGCCCTTCCTGCCTGGCCTTGCCTTCCCCGTCCTTTCCCGGAAAATCCCCCCTGGCCAGCCCTGCCACTGCTCCTCGCCCAGGATGTGCCTGGTTTAATTGGTTCCCGGCTCCTGCAGGCTTTGAAAGATGAAAAGCCCTTGCCAGGAGAAGCATTGAGTGGTTATGGTTTATTAATGGCAAGCCATCATTATTTTACCTTTCAAGCTCTCGGGTGAGGACGAGGAGGGATGGAGACGGGGGAAGCAATACAAACCCACCGGGACTTTCTCCTCCACCTCCCGCCATTGAGTGTTGCGTGCTTCAGTCCCACCAGCGAATGCTTCTCAATGGGCTGCTTTCCAGATTTATGGTGCCTCCCCGCACAATAAAACAGCATGGGAGAAGGAAACAAACAAAGCAGCAGATGCCAAGAGCCTCCAGTGCTTCATCACTGGGCTCAGCCCCCCTGGTCCCCACCCCACCCTGGTCCCAGCCCCTCCACCGCACCAAGATTGATCTGCTGCCTGGCCCATTGTTTGCCCAGCTCCTGTGTTTTCGGCTGCTCTGGCTCCCCATGGCTTCCATCCAAACGTTTGCCATGAATTATGGTCCCCAAAGGGCCGGGCTGTGAGCTGAGAGAGGAAAAGCGGGGATCAGCAGCGGTGTGTCCCACCCGAGCATCACTGGACCAGAGCTTGGCACCAGGACGGTCCCAGGGGTCTGATGAAGGAGAGTGATCCAGACCCTGTCACACACAAATATTCCCACCCTATCACCGGGACGCGATGCCAGGAGCAGGAGCGGCGCAGGGACGCGGAGCAGCACAGGGGTGCAAGGGTTTTCAAAGGGGTTTGGGTTTTTGGTTGGGTTTTTTTGTTGTTTTTTTTGGTTTTGTTTTGTTTTTTTATTGGCATAAATAATTCATACACTGTCACGTCACCTCACCAAACACTGCTCGAGAAACCACGGGAACAAATGGCAATCCAGTTCTGCAGGTCACAGAGATTCGCACTCAGTCAGACAGCTGAAATTATAAATACTTTCTTCAAGTGTAGAAAACGTTATAAATGTTACTGTACAAATTTACATCAGGGAGATCCATCGTGCCTTTCTCAGCGATTTTTTTTGTTGGTTTGCGGGTGATTTTTATTTTTTTTTTGCACCAGCATCAACTGTTCTTTTCCAGTGACAAGAGTTTTGCAACAACGACAACAAAATATACATATATATATATATATA
>NW_010207247.1:0-3998 GCF_000695765.1 Mesitornis unicolor
GCTCTCGCTACTTATTCGGGCAGCTATTTAAATACCTTCCCCGACCTCCCCTCGGGGTTACGGACGTTTGCCGCTGGAGAATTTCGCAAGGGTATCTGGTGCCGTCGCCTCGGCTCCCCCAATGCCGGGGAGCATTGCAAAGACCGGGGGGGGGGTGTGTGGAGGGGGATGTGTTTTGGGGCGGGTGGGGGTGTGGAGGGGGATGTGTTTTGGGGCGCCGAAGGGAAAAAGTCCTCTTTTCAGCCAGGGAATCGCGGTAGTTCACACTCACTTCGTGGTTTATTACTACAGGAGGAATCTGTTTATAGTCAAACCGTGTTACATCGGGCCATATCGATTTTCCAGTAGTACTCCCCACCGATTTAATTGTTTTTAGGAATGTCAATTGCAGCGCTCATGTTCCCTGAATTCATCAGCGCTCCGATGATAAACCTCATCATCGCCCTAACTCATACGGCAATCTGCTCGTTACTGACTGTGTGGTCCCTCGGCAAGCCCCGCAGCCCTTCACACTGACCGTACTGTACGTGCTTCGGGGTGTATTTAAACTTAATGCAGAGTCTCGGCAGTGTGCTCCCACCTCTCTCCGACTCACAGCCTCTCCACTCCATCTTTGGCGTTTTACTGTCCTAAAATGAACGCACTGAAGAAATATACCCCAAAATTAGTCACGGTTCCTGGTTTCGGGTTCTACAGCTCAAAATCCCCATTGCAGCGCAGAGCAGACAAAGCCAGAAAAAAACAAACCCGACCAACCAATAACAACAGCAACAACAAAAACCCCACACAGAGAAGTCATCGAGTCTTTAAAAAATAATTAGGAAGAAAAACAAGCTGAAACTGAGGACAGGGTTCTGGAAACCCCACGCTGCTGCTGCTGGTGGCTGCGCTAATCCCTACAGGCGAGAGCATATCCATGCTTTTGCCGCCGCCCAGCCCTCTGACTTAACACCCAACGCACACGCATGGACAGCCGCAGGGGATCCCGCCAGCCCCCGGCCAAGTGCTCTCCTGGCTCCCAGCGGCGCTGCGGTTTCCCCAGGGCCACCGGATGGCGAGGAGGTGGAGGGACGACGACACGAGACGGGACGGGACGGGCGGACACGCAGTGAGACCCTCCCGCTATCTCCCGGGGGCCAATATGGAGACTGTCCCGGGAGGCGAGGGTCACGGCCAGCTCCCGCGGGAGGGGACGGGTGTCACCGAGTCCCGTTTAGCGCAGTTATTTCGGCAGCTTTTCCTGCTGCTATTGCGGCTGCTTGGGAACCACTTTTCTCTGTGACAAAATGCCCCGCAGGGAGGCTTAGCCCCCACGGAGGTTTCCCTCCTTTTTATGGGGTTCCTTCCCTAATGCGCTTGGCAATTGAGTTCCCAGAAATTTAGTGAAGCGCCTTAATGGCGAGAAGTTTAATTTATGCTGCTAAGTTAGCTGTTATCGCTTCTGGGGGGGGGTGGTGAAGGTGGAGTGGGGTGGAAATGAGGTGGGAAATGCCAGCTCCGCGGCGCCCGGATTTAGAGGGATTGGGGTTTAGGTTTATTGCCCCCGATCCGCGGGCAGGATGCAGCTTCTCCCCTCTGTGGATTTGGGATTTCTCCTCCGGGGGAAGCGTTGCTACCGTGAGGAGACACGAGCAACTTGCGCCGAGGTACCGCGATGCGCAGGAACATTTTGCACCTCGCCATCCCCCTTTCCCCGGGGCCGGAGAGTGGCGAGCGGGGAAAGTCGCGATGGGCTGCACGACGGCATCCTTCACCTCGCTCTGCCGGCTCCCGCGGGCAGTCCTCGGCTGCTGTTTATTTTGTTATCAAATCCATTAAGCTGACGCTCTCGTATAAAACGGGGGCGGGAGGGGGAGGAGGAGGAGGGGATTTGGAGTAAAACCTGTGGCCACTCCTTTGACATCGTCTCACCAAAGCGAAGAGCTCCTCCTGTTGGAAAAATGTTTTCTTGCCGGATGGGAACCCCCCCCAGCACGCAAGCGATTTAATTTTATTTTATTTTGTGTTCTGTAGCTATGTTACTGTTTGCTTTTACTTTATTTTATTTTTACTTTATCTGTCGACAGTCCTTGCACCACCAACCACAGCAGGCACCTGGTTCAAATGCTCTCCAGTGGTCTGCTTCTTTATTGGCATCATGTCTGGCCACTAATGCAATTGGGAGGCCTGATCAAACACTGACCCCAAAACAGTGGGCCCTTCCTTTGCCACACATAGGAGCCTAGTTTCGGTAACACCAACGGTGCCCTCACCATACTTGGCACCTTGTAAGTGACATTTAGCAGATGCAGGATTTCTTGGCTTGATCAGAGGTCTCCCACAATCTGCAGAAATCAACGTCCCGGTCACTGGAAAGATTTACGTTGGCTCTCGGAGGCTATCAAATCAGCTCTCATGCAGGGTAATTTCTAACCTGTGCACTGCTAAGTTCATGTCCAGGATTACCTTAAAGGTTTTTTAAACCAATGGTTTCTGTTAAATGAGCTAAGCTGATCTGGGTAGCCAGTATAATCACAGTTGGTATCTTCTGGGGAAACCTTGGCAGAAAAAGGCAAGTTATTTGATGAGCAAAGAGGTTCTCTTGGAGCCTTGTGATTTGCTGGGAAGCGCTCCTCTGAACACGGCGTCTGGCTGGCAGCATTGATCTGGCTGCCAGAGGAGAGCACCCAGCCAGCCTAGACTGCAAAGAGCCGGGCTGCCGGGTTTCAAGCAGCGGCTTTTGCTCCCTGTGTAGAAATGAGCTCTGCTCTTTACTTCTCTAGTTGCTGCCAGCGATTAAAGATTGTACCCTGCTAAACAGAGATGTATTGTATTTGATTCTTTCATAGTAGTGCAAAGAGGATCACGATCTCCCCAGTCACAGAATGCTACGGGTGGAAGAGGAGGCACTTACTCATTTAACTTTCTCCTAGCTGATGTGATCTCACCAGGGGGACCAATCCCTGTAACTAGGCTACTTTAATCCCAAGGTGTATTGCAAGACGGGCTTTGGCTTCTCTTCCTACTCTGCCTTTCCCCAAGGTACAGGACTGCTTGCCCCAACAACCTTCCCCCAATCTTTGACTCATTCACTTCCTGGGAGCTGCAGACAGTCTCTAGGGAATCCCTTTGGCTGTGGCATGTCACTGAGAGAAGGAAGAGTTGTATGGAGGATGCAGAGCTCCTGCAACTCCCAGGGAAGGTATCCTGCAGCTCTGAGGAAAAGAAAGGGATCATGGTAGGTGGAGTCTGGGGAAGGCGGAGGGGAGGTGGAGGTGCAGTAGGGCTGGGCATTGCAGAGCAAGGCCAGGCGACGGAGCAGCTCCCAGCAGGTATAACCCGGGTATCGCTCATACCTGTATCACACCAACTGGCACCTCGTCAGCAGGGGTTGTGTTCATTTGGAACTGTGATACCACTGGGATAGCAATGCTTGTTGCAAATACTGACATCAGAAGAAAAATGATGCTCTCGCTCCTTCCCTGTGTAGTAAGTACTTTGAAGACAGAGTCCCATGCTATGGGTGGGTGTCTTATGGGAGATGCTTTCAGAAATAGCCACAGATTATGAAAACCTTAATTTCTGGGCACTCAGCTACACCCCATATGCAACAGTGGGTGCATTTGGAATCAGCAGCTATTAAAAAAATATCCTAGCTTAAATCTAGTTGGTCAAAAATGCTTAAAAATGCTAAGACATGCAGGCTAGGTGCAGTAGTGTTGGAGGATGGTGAAAACTGTGAGCAGAGGGTGGACTTCAAGGTGTTTTCTACTGCTTCTGTACAATGAGTTCACAGAATCACAGAATCACAGAATCTTAGGAGTTGGAAGGGACCATCTAGTCCAATACCCCTGCCAGAGCAGGATCACCTAGAGTGTGTTGCACAGGAACGTGTCCAGGCGGGTTTTGAATGTCTCCAGAGAAGGAGATTCCACAACCTCTCTGGGCAGCCTGGTCCAGTGCTCTGTCACCCTCACTGCAAAAAAGCTTTTCCATATCTTCAGGTTGAACCTCCTATG
>NW_010207248.1:0-13133 GCF_000695765.1 Mesitornis unicolor
AAATAAAGTAAAATAAAGTAAAATAAAGTAATCACTTGAAATTACTGATGGAAGATTCCAGGGATTAAGTCCTCATCTACAGTGACAAGCACAGAGCTATCAAAGGCAAAGATATAATAACAATTCATCCTAAGTGATCTGGCTGGAATTATAAAATTGCCCTCGTTCTTGGAGGAAAAACACATTGAAGTCATGGCTGTGTATGAATAAGTCGTGTATATTTGTCTGGATGAAAAAAGATGCTAACTAATAGTTTTAAATCAGGATATGAGATAGAGCTACAGATGTAGAAGTATTGGGAGTTACTCCTAGGATTTTATTCTTTTTTAAAACTCTTTTAATACTTCTCATAGTCAGTTTATCCATATTATATACTGGAACACTATTTAGCAGACAATAAAAATATTCAAATACAGAGTATAGACAGTGCAGTGTAGCACTGTTGATAAAACAGAATTGTGAATTGTTAAAACCTGATATATTTCACTCTGCCATCAATAGAATAGGCCAAAAATCACACTCCACAAGAAGCATTGCCATTGTCTTTGCTCTGTTGCCTGTAGATTTTAAAGAGCTGTAAAGCATGGAGAAAAGACCTCCTGCTGCCAGAAAACTGCATCACTCTTCCTTGTGGCTTTCAAGGCTATTGGACCACTAATACTGCAATGGTACTTGATGGAAATGTCTGCTGGCATGGCTTGCCCAGCACCTCAGAGGTTCAGAACTTCAGCGTAAGATAAAGATATAAACACGATTCACAAAGAGAAGCAAAGGGCTGCTCCACACTCCATAATTAGGGCAGGCATCCTAGTGCACACTGCTTGTTTTCCCCAATTCAAGGGTATTACGCTTTTCCAAATGAGATCCATGCTCTGCTGAGCACTTGTAAATGAAGGGAGATATATACATGTATTATCTATGTTGACACAAATCTATTATGAATAAGTATAAGGTACATTCACTCATAATCTGTTTACAGTGTTAGAGAAGAGAAACAGCATAGAAGCAGCAGCCTACCCTTCCTCAGGGAAATCTCCTAGACAATAAGCCGATTACTAATTTTTTTTTAATTTGGCAGGGCTTTGTGAGCAGATATGTAACCTTAAGTCCTGCTTCTGTTGAAGTTTCACTGACACAGTAATGGCATTATGTTGCACAATGAAATGCTCTAAAAGTAATTAACTAAAGTGCATGCTAGTACCATGCTGCTAGACACAGAAAGTCAGCCTTCCTGAGATTTTTATTTCATGATCACATGTTGCTACAGCTCATTCACCTGATTTTCATCCATCTGCCCCTGAGCTACCTGAGACTTGGCTGTGTGCATCAGCTTAGGGTTCCAGTACAAAGTCAACGACAGCTCACAAACGTCTTAAGACTGGAAACATATGCTGCTTCTCACATCATCCATATCATTTTCACCATGTCAGCATCAGTTCGTGAATGTGATACCGCAACACAAACTGCACATCCAGGTCACCCAGTCCTGCCAGTAGACAGAGACTGTATCAGAAGAGGTAAACTGCATTAACAGGGAGAGGAGGAAAAATAAAGGAAGAGAAACAAGGCTTGCCCAGATTCAGAATACAGGAGGGAAGAGCTCTCCTTACTTAAGCAAAGGAAAGCAGGCTGTATTCCTTATACACTCCCTTTAATTAAACTGTGTAACACACTAATTATATAAAATGCATACTCTCAAAAGTAATCAGTTGTACATACAAGTCATCCTATTGCCATTGACACCCATCAGATTGAGACACCAGTATTAGATTTGATCTGGAAAAAGTTATGGGGGAGGGAAAGGGTTCAAATCCTTTTAAATGTTTGATGTAATCTGCAAGATGAATTTTTGAACAGTATATATATATGAATACTGCTTTCACACACAGAAAAGGTTTTGCATGCAAAAAGAACATACTTCACATGGCATTTTAGGGGGCTCTTATCTTCTGACATTTAACATTTGCTTCTTAATGGCAGCTGTAATAATTAAACAAGACTGACAGGTCAAGTAACTTGTCCAAATAATATCAGAGAGAACTCTTTGCTTTCTATATACATAGAAGGAGCTCTGCTGAAGGCAATCATTTGTCATGACAGAAAGAATTAATTAGCTGTGACCCATTAACATTTCATCATTAAAATTATGCAAAAAAAAATCAAAATAACAGCTTATCTGATGATTCTGAAAGCTATAGTTCCAAACTCAAGAACAAGGGCAGTCCTTGTGATTGGCAAGAAATGTTCTCAGGCTCTGAAGGGATTTAGTTAGTGTATGTGATGCTGGCAAGTTAGAAAGACAACTCAGACTAGTAGAAGAGGAAAGCTCGGATTTCAGTAAGTGATGACCATGACCAAAAATCAAAATAAGCATCCTATGACCTCACTATAGCCACTTCAGAGAAGTTGGAAAAATTCTTAACCTATCCTCAACACTCTCTAGGCATATCAAGGAAAAAAGGGTCATTAGGAGCAGTCAGCATGGTTTTACCAAGGGGAAGTCATGTTTGACCAACCTGATAGCCTTTTATAAGGACATAACCAGGTGAATAGATGCTCGTAGGGCAGTGGATGTGGTTTATCTTGATTTCAGTAAAGCATTTAACACTGTCTCCCATAGTATCCTTGCAGCTAAGCTGAGGAAGTGTGGCCTAGGTGATCGGGTAATGAGGTGGATTGTGAAATGGTTGAAAGAAAGAAGTCAGAGGTGTGATCAATGGGACAGTCTAGCTGGAGGCCTGTATCTAGGGAAGTGCCCCCAGGGGTCGGGACCAGTACTATTCCATATATTCATCAACAACCTGGAAAAGGGAACAGAGTGCACTGTCAGCAAGTTTGCTGATGATACAAAACTGGGAGGAGTGGCTGACACTCCAGAAGGCTGTGCTGCCATTCAGCGAGACCTCAACAGGCTGGGGAATTGGGTGGGGAAAAATTTAATGAAATACAACAAGGACAAGTGTAGATTCTTGCATCTGGGGAAGAACAACCCCATGTAGCAGTATAGGTACCATGACCCGCTGGGGAGCAGCACAGAGGAAAGGGACTTGGGGGTCCCAGTGGACAGGAGGATGACCATGAGCCACCAATGTGCCCTTGCGGCCAAGAAGGCCAATGGCATCCTGGGGTGTATCATAAGGGGGGTGGTTAGTAGGTCGAGAGAGGTTCTCCTTCCCCTCTACTCTGCCCTGGTGAGACCACATCTGGAATATTGTGTTCAGTTCTGGGCCCCTCGGTTCAAGAAGGACAGGGAATTTCTTGAAAGAGTCCAGCGCAGGGCCACAAAGATGATTGAGGGAGTGGAGCATCTCCCTTATGAGAAAAGGCTGAGGGAGCTGGGTCTTTTTACCTTGGAGAAGAGGACAGAGGGGTGACCTCATTAATGTTTATAAACAGGCGAGTGTCAGGAGGACGGAACCAGGCACTGAGGTGATGTCCAATGACAGGACAAGGGGCAATGGGTGCAAGCTGGAGCATAGGAGATTCCATGTGAACATAAGGAAAAACTTTTTCATTGTCAGGGTTACAGAGCACTGGACCAGGCTGCCCAGAGAGGTTGTGGAGTCTCCTTCTCTGGAGACATTCAAAACCCACCTGGATGCATTCCTGTGTGACCTGGTCTAGGTGATCCTGCTCTGGCAGGGGGGTTGGACTGGATGATCTTTCGAGGTCCCTTCCAACTCCAACGATTCTGTGATTCTATATAAGGCTCAACAACAAATATTAGATGGATAAGAATGCATTTTTTTTAAAAAAATCAACTGTCTTTCGCTACTGAAGGACCACAGATAAGAACATGGACCTGTAGCCATGAAAAGGTCAGAGAGCTAAACCATATTTCTGCACTACTAAAGCCCAAGTGGAAGAAAAAAAAATTTGAACAAGGACACTTCTGTATGTTGGTAGAGCAGTCCCAAAGAGCATGGCCATGCGTTCAGTGGTGACCCAAAAGAAGAAAATGCCAAGTAATACTATTAAGCAGTATATTTCCATTTCTTTGGGTTATTTCACATAAACACTGACTTGTCGCATTCTGTTTGAGAGGTAGGGAGGGAAAAAAAAAAGGTGAATGAATGAGCTTAACTTGTAGGAGACCAAGAAGACGCCCAGTTGGTAAAATATAATTAATAAAGGGTAATACAGAAATGCTATTTCTATTTATTTTTTAAATTAAATAACAATATAAGCATGTTCTTATAGTAATTTATAACAGCTGTTCAATAAAATGCAGAAAAAATATATTCTGTAATAAAACAAACTGAAGAATGAAAAGTTAATTCATTATTTACATATTTCTGTTACCATATTCTCTGCTTGTCTCTAGAAGTGCAGTTTCTGTTGCCACTCATATTAATGTAAGCTCAACTATTTTATCCTATGTATAAATAATGAAAGATAATAATGGCTACATGACAATAAAGACAGATTATGGGATTTTCTACATTGGCAAACTGAGTGATGTATTTTCTTAATTTATTAGCGGTTTTATGTGAGCGAGAGAAAAAAATAGGAACAATTGTCTTGAGTTATTTTGTTAAACTTGGCACATGAAAAAGGACAAATGTTTGTATTCTATAAAATGTAAGGTCGCAAGTTGCTTCAACTAAGAACTAGCATATAATTATGCTTAAGTCCTTAAGTATTCATTTAATTGTCAGGACAATTCCAGTCCTATTATATTTGGAACAGATAAAGAAAAAAATATGTCAAAACATTAAAAGAGTTTTTAACTGACACTCAGAGATATCAAATGGAAGCAAGCTTTGGATATTGATCTGAGGAGAATTCTTCAGTGGCTGATATTTTTTATTAAATCCTTCAGGTGAGAAAAAGCTTTTTTTGTAATGTGACATCCAGAAGGCCATCCTTTACTCACAGAATAAAAACAAAAACTGCACACCTCTTTAGTAGCATTTCTAGCCATAGGAACATAAAGAAATTAATATAAATGGAGACCATTCTATCAAAGGATCTAAATAAATAGCTGTCATAAGTCATAATTTTTTGCATATGCAAAATTTCTTAGAAAGCTGTGCAAATTATCTCACAATCTGGTAATAAAGAGATGGTATGATTAAACTGCTGCCATTATACCCTCAGTAATATTTCATCTATTGTCTTGGAATAAAGGAAAAATGTTTTTCTTATCAACCTGATGAACTCTGGCTTACACACCAATGGAGGTTACTCTCTTCTTTCTCTGGAACAGCTTACAGAGATTGAAATTTCTGCTTATTTCCTGCCAGAAACACACACTGTTCTTACTGGAATCCTAATCAAGGCTCTCAGCCCCATCACACTGGACTTCTACAGACAGGGGACATATCACATAAGCTGAGGGAGCAGCCATTTGGGGCTGACAAACCAGATTTGCAGGAACAAGTACTGGTAATTTGCTGGGCAGGGCGTTATATTCTTTTTTCCTTCTATCACAGTAGGTAAGTGACAAAGAACCTACCAGAGAACATATGTTCTCTTTTCAATGACAGACAAAAGGGACAGATTGAGGAGAATTGGCAAGGAATGGGGGAAAAAAATGAGCCGCGTACTTCAGTTTAGTGGGGTGGAAAAAATCCCAGCTAAAATGCATTTGAGCGCTGTATGGTCATACGCCTGCACTCCCATGCATGTGTCTCTAATCTTTCTTTTAAATACTCAGTCATCTAAAATTGCTCAGTCTTATAGTCTTCAAAAGAAGTTAAGTGTAAATCATAGAATTACTATTTTCACAGTCTCTAATCTTCCTATAATTGTCAGGTTCAAGACAGTATAAATCTACAGATTGTTTATGTTCATTTTTTTAAAGATTGCTTTAATCAGTTGATCTAGTGTCACGGTTACACCTAGCTACAACTTTGAATGTGATCATGTTTAGGTAGTCTTTAATATTTTAAAGTTCATGGAGATGCTGTAAGCACATACAAGAAGTCACTGTGAAGCTACAAGTGCTTCATGCTTTATTAACCCCATTTGTCTTGTTGAAATTCTGCTCTGTTGACCAATAAGGTATATAGCTCCACCTAGCATGGATGTGCCCAAGCTATCTGGGTCCTATTCATAGTGTATTGTGCATCATTTACAACTATGCACACACAAAAAGTTCAAAAAGTTCAGACCCCAAAGGGTCTATATGCTCCAACTTTACAACATTCAAAAGACTTTTTCCTTTGCTAATTTTGCACGTTCAAGAGCCTGGATACAGAAACTCACCCAAACTTGTTAAGGTTTCTGATTTTTAGTGCAGTGCCCATTAACTAGGGAATATATCTTTATTATTTACATTACAGTTAGTATACATCTTTATGCCCTTTTAAAAGTTTAGGATTAATTTCAAAGCTCATTAAACTGCCAAACTGATAATTTTGGCTAGAATCTGGTATCGTAAGCCAACAGCTGCCTTCTTTTACAGCCAAAAAAGGTCTATCCACTGGAACTGCACTGAAAAGTTGAATGGGATTGAAGAGATAAAAAGAACGATAATTTGATTCTGTTTTAGGAGGATTTTTCAGGCTTCCTGTTATTCCATGCCCTGATTAGATCAAGTCCTGAAATGCAGCATCCAGTACAAGTCAGGGCTGTGTTTAGGAAGAGTTGCTAATTATTTGCTTTTTCTATGGTAAAGATAGAAAAAAAACCCAAATACCTTCCACGAAAGCAAAGTAGTAGTGTTTTCTTTGTGGGATTTTCTATTTTAATAAAATAGTTACATACCTAAACGGCTTGCTTTATTTTTGCCTAACTCCACTCCCTTCTCCTCATGAAAAACATAAAAGCAAATCAAAGCAGCAAAAAGAGAAAAGCAAAGATTTTTCTTCCTAGAATTAAGCAGCAGTAACACAACACCCTGGATGGTGTCTGTGTAGATGAAAAATAAGAATAACCTTTTTTTTTAAAGTTGTAATACATTAAGCTCCTTTTATCTTCACCGCTTCACAGCTCCTCAGTGATGTGACTCTCATGTCCCAGGGGACTAGATTCTCTCACTCTTCACCAGGTAGTTACCTGCTCTGCATCAAACCAGAGACACTTACAGAACATTATTCATCCACATGAGAGCAACCTTTCAATGGTGACAGGATCAAGATCAAAGTAAAAGTGCTCTCTAAACCAGTAAGCACTTCTAGTAACTAATAACTCATCAATACCTGAGAATCTATACCTGGGTAACAGACACAGCAGAATGCATTTTGGCCAAATGCAAGACCATCATGATTACCCTTACAGCTTCATTTGTATATATATACATATACACAATAGCCTTAAATGCAAAGTAAGGAAGATCCTTAAGTATGATCAAAGAGCGAGTTGGAAAGTCTTTTCAGCTTTGAAACACTAGAAAAGGTAGTATTTTCTGCCTCAAAGGGTGAACTCCCCTGACCTAACATTGTCCCCACTCCTTCCTCATAAAGCAAAGGCTTACAAGATTTGAGGGCTAAAATAAGGAACAGCAAGACCATATTCCCAGTGACAGTGCCACATCTCTCTGCAAGGAATTGTGAACCAATCGGGTAACGTGATCTGTGAAAATCAAAACTCTACAGACACCCATTTCTGACAGCGAGAGACCAGAAACACTTTCTTTTCTGAGGAGTTACTACCTAGAGTGTGTTGACCTCATCATTCCCAGCAGTGACATGGTGCAAACCTCCCCAAAGATTGGCCGCAGGCTCTTCTTCCTCAAATGTATAGCTCCCTAAAGAGTGCTATTCTTTCATGACAAGATTATATTTCTCAAGACTAAATTTATGCTGCATGGTCTTACTTTCACAGTGCTACACTGCATAACTTATGAGTTGCAGATTTGGGTAAGAAAGATGAGAATTTATTTAAGATAAAGGAAATTATGTAAGAATACCAGCTGACATATAACTGGGTTTTAATCAATGTATGAGGATTAAGTGTGTGTATCTCTGTGCATACCTGCTCTAAAAAGTTTTACAGTTTTTTGTATATCATAATTTTTATGCTAGGAGTGCTAATTATCTTTTAATATGGAAAACTAGAATGATTAATACAGTTTAACACATTACACAAGATCTTGTCTTAGCAAGATGGCTTACTTTTTGTTTCTTCTCATGTAGATGTTTAATGAAGTGACTGTCATATCACACAAGTAGATGGGTTAAATGAATTAAACAACATTTTGCCTAATGAGAAGAATTTACAGAAAACTTATGTAAAAGGTTAGGTTTTTTTTAAACACAGAGCTGTAACAGCAAAAATTCACAAAGGTCTGTGTTCCTCAAAGTCTGAAATCATTATGAAAAAATAATGATCAAAAGTGTCACACAGAAAAGCTCTCAGTAATTATCAAAACCTTCAATATTGTCTGTAAGCTGCTACACTGAAAAGCCTAAAACCTGCATCTTTTCATTTTCTCACTTCTTCTCCATACACATACAACCAAAGACTGAAACTGCTGCCAGGATTTTTTTAAATTACGCACTGAAATTATTCACTTGCAAGTGGTTGAGCTTTTCCAACTTCCCGTAATGACATTATTTGTACTCTGTAAATGTAAGCGTTATCACTCTGCATGGTTCATGAGGGTGGTGAGAGAGGTCACAGAGTCCCAGATTCACATCTCTACCTGGGACCTTTGTAGGATACAAGAGAAAACTCTTGCTGTTGAACTGAAGCCTGCCATGTTTCTAGCAAAGCAAACAAACAGACCTGTGAGCAATTAGGATCAGCAATTCAGTAAGTTTTGTTCTTGGGTTTCCTGAGGACCAGAAAGGAGGAAGAACCCCCTTTCTTTAAGCCAAGGGGCTACAAGAATGTCTCCATATTCCAAGGCTAACTGGAAATTGGTTTTAACTGATTCAAGCTTTTGCCACAATTGTCAAGTGTGGCTTGGGGATCACAGTTCTATTACAGTGCTTCTCAAAAATTCTTCCAGGATTTTGCAAACTAGGCAGGATACACTGACGGAGTTTTTGGTGGCTATCATACCTTCATTAGCAACAAACCCTTCTAAACTTCTTGGGTCACAAGCTGATGCAGTCTCTGGGAGGCTGAAAAAGACAATTTTTCCTCTTTTAACTAGAAACCCTTTCATCTGTCTATAGCTTTCCACAGAAGCAACATTACATCATAAAGAAAATACAACATAGTTGATTAATTACAACAAAAGTACAATTAACTCAACACGATGCTGTGCATTAAGTAAGTACACACTGTAAACAGTACCAGCCTAGAACAACCATACAAGTGGAAGTGATTGCCTGTAATTGTAGGTTGACACCAAAATTGCTGGCTTCAAGACTGAATTTGGTGATAATGTAAATCGCTCCCTGTTATTCTTTTCTTAGCAGCCTGTCTTATGAACAGCCTGCAAGATCACCAAGTTTCTCTGTAAAGAAAATGAAGTAAATTCAAAGTATTTCCCACTTGCATTAAGATTCCTGTCTTGAGACTGCATTAATAAGGTGCAGGGCTTGGGGCTTAGTTTTCAACATCCCTTTAACAACCTGTGTGATTAATATAAATCTATCTCCATGGTAGCTGCAGGTACATTCATTGTCAATAAAGGCATGCCCTGGTCACCTTTCCAGTGGTCTCCACTGGTGACTTGCTTTTATTAATGCTCCTTCTTTGCAGGACATATTTTTTTAAAAGCTTGCAGTTACAGTTGCCTCCTGCAGTTGCGTATCATGACTGAGGACTTGGTGTAGCTGCACGGGCTTTTTCTGTCTTTAAGCACATTCACAACAAGCAGAACACACTTTGGAAGACAAGATATAAAACCCTCTCCAAGCCACTTCTATCACAGGAGTTCCTCGTAACCGACCAACAACCAACCTCCAGTTAACATCCTTGTGATCACAAAGCCACCTCTCTGCAAGATCTATCTTTCCTATAAGCAACACAAAGACAGAGGGAAGAAAAGACAGCAGAGATATAGACACAAAGGCTGGTTTTATATTCACATTTTGACTCAGAGCAGCAGAGCAATTTCAAAGCAAATCCCCTGATCTTCCCCACTTACAGCTGGCTGGTGTGGTTTGCATAGCTTGATTTCGTGAGAGCTAATTCTGCTCCATGCAGAGGAAACAAAACCATTTGCTCTTCTGCAGGTGCAGAGTAAGTGCTCTCCACCCCTAATGAGTGCTTGGCCATTGAAATAGCCGCTAACGATATGCCTGGTGAAGATGTTTGGCCTAGGGCACCAAACTAAATCTTTTAAACAGAATTATACCACATTCAACATAGGAAAAAGCAGAATCATTCCCAAGATCTATAGAGCACTTTCATATATGTGGTTCAGCTTTACTGGCAATCCATACAACCTGGGTCCTATGGACCAAGAAATTTATTTGTTACCACTCTCTAGTAATTAGTTACAACACACCTCAACACAACCGAGTGCCAGAATACAGCATCTTTGTAATGGAGGGTACTGCAGAGGCAAAGAGCCTTTGGAGAAAGCCCAAAATGGTAATTACTTAATACCCAATTGATCAGAACATGAATGAAATAAACAGCATGGTTTCTGGCAGCATGATAGGCATTATGAAAAGCACCTTAGTTATTAAATAATCAAGTAACACTTATCTAAGGAGCTCACCAGATAAGAGACTGAATAACTAAACAGGAAAAGGCACAGGATACAGGCAAAAGTTATTATCTTGTCAGATCTCTCTGAGATTTTCTGGAGATAAGTTAGAAAATGTTCTGTATTACCCTGTCAAAAAAGTAAATACTCTGGCTGTTCACTGTGCTGCGTGACACTGCACGTCAGAAAAGAAAACGAGTCTGGAAACACAGGCACGATGGAAAGTTGTTTGAATCATAAATCAGACAAAACCCCAACACATTAACATAACACTACAATTTACAAACACAAAACATAACTTGGTTACTAGCCTCCTTATTTCTGAAGGTTAGATTAAAATTAGCACTTAAATAATATACTAGAAAGAAAAATTTGGTACAAAATTAGAAACATTGAGCTGAGACTTGAGCTCTTTTACTGTGGCTAATAAGCAGCAGATTTCTACTTGATTCTCAATCTCAGGAGACTACATGCAGAAGTAACTGGATCTGTGTTTCAACCAATTCAAGGTAACCTGATGAAAAGCTGAGACTGTAAAAACAGCTGGCCAAATCTATCTGGTTAAAGCTGTTGCAAAGGTTTGATCTTGAGAAAGGCTAAGCACCTCAAAAACCTGGTATCCCCAGCTCCTGTAGAATTCAAGACTATATATAAGTATTTTGTAGAATAAGCTTTTTGTACGGCTGCATTTCTCACAACATGATAAAATAGCTTTTGTAAAGGTCCACGCTGGCAGAGCTGGCCTGTCTCTGGTATCATAGCCAGCTCTAAAAACCAAAACAAATCAAAACAAAAAACCAAACCAAAACAAAAAAACAACCCCAAACAAACCCCAGTTGGAGGGACTTCTACACTAAATCATGTTACTTTAAGAAAGGAAGTATCACTATCATGTAAACCTGCACATGTTTTCACATGCTGTGGTTGCAGGTGTGATGCATCTTACTCTGATGCACTGAGGTACTGAGTGATTATCAGACTGGGTAACCCATGGACTCAAATATGTATGGGCTTCTAAAGACTTTGTTAGGGTAAAAATTCCCATTGTATGCATGGCAGTGGTCACGGATACCCTTCAAAGCACAGAATAGAAAAAAAAAAATTTGCCAACACATTTGTTGGTTAGCAATAGTACTTGCACCAAACCATCATACTAAGTTCCCAGAGCAGCACCATTATTATCTCTGATACTGGGGCACAAACATAAAAGTTAACAAAAAATATTAATATGAAGTCCCCAGGAAAAAGGCAGAAGGAAAAAAGCACAATAACTAGGCAAAGGATAAGTCATTTTAAAAGCCTGAAAGCTTTGCTTTTTATCTTCTATGAGAAAAAAATATACAAAGAAATTTTACAGAAATATGACAATGTCCATTTAACTTCAACACACTAGCTTAACAGCTATCCAACAAGAAAATAAAAATATTATAATATTATTGAGGCAAAATAGGAGATTGTGGGCTGTTAAAGTAAATGCAGACAAAACACATCTGAAATCAATATCAAAGATATGCTTAATAGCAAAAGTACACAAATGCTCTAAAGAAGCTAGGTCATGTAGAACTGTAGCCTAACGTGCAAACCAAAAACAACATGCATAATATCATTTCCTTGTGTCAGCTATACAATTGACTGTTTTCACACCTCTCTGTCCTGAATACTCACCAGCTTCACTTTGCCTTGTACTATTCTTTGTCAGATAGACGTCTGAATCACTCAAGTATCAACCAACTTAAAAAACACATTTGCAATTTCAGCATAAGTCAACACATGCCAAACTGAAATAAATCCCAAAGAATTTAAAAACACCACTTCTTCAGATCGACACAATTCTTAAAAGTCATGTATATAAGTTTATATATTCACATGGTGTTTTACCAATATGGAATAATATAACCTGCTGTCATGAAATGCCTGAATGCAAAAGACAACGAGAACCACCAACATGAGATAAAACAGAGAATGACAGTCAGAACATGTTGAATGAAGAGCGATTACTGGCACATTCAACTGAGGAGGAAAGATTTCTGGCGTAACTACATTTTGAGAAAAAAACATGGAAATGGTAGGAGAGAGATGAACACAGAGCTATATATACCAATCAGAGCGTACTAATGATAAGAGCCATGCATATTTGAACCAGAGAAAAATAATAGTAAGGTGAAATACCTGGAAAGGTCTGCTTCATAGGGGTGGAGTTTAAGGTTAGCTTCAGCTTGTGTTTGGGCAATAAACTGTACATTTGAAAACTGTTTCTTATCAGCAATGAGTAGGGTAGTGCTGCAGGAAAACACAAACTGAGCTGTGTTGACACAGCTGAACTGTAAATATGAGGCTCGTGCAAACCCAATTCAAGTTAAGCTGCAAATAAAAACAGAGGTGCTACTGTTTCAGTCAGAGTTTCATCCAAAAATTCCATCTTAAATTTAACTGAAGCTGTCACCAAATTTCCCATCTGCCTCTCAGGAGGGCTGCAGACTCTAGGAGACTTGCTGCATCATGGAGAATAAGTTTGCTGGGAAATGCATGGCTTTTTTTCTGGCACAGAAGGTAATTGGTAGGACAAGAGACAGCAGGA
>NW_010207248.1:13164-22328 GCF_000695765.1 Mesitornis unicolor
CAAGTACATCAGCTGGGACCTTGAGTGATTTTGTTTGATGAATCATGAGGTTGAGTGCGACAGACTTTTGTAGCAGTGCTTTGGACAGGCTAGAAGGAGGGAATACACATGGCAGAGGGACAGAAAGGAAAAATTACAGTGAATAAGCCAACAGTAACTAACACAGTCACAAGGCCTTGCGGTAAAATTATTTTCAAACCCTGGCAGAGATTTAAATGCATATTCCCTGCTAAATACACTCTGAATTATTAATAACAGATTGAAGAACAAAAACATTCAGAATATTATATTTGATGTGTTTCCCATCCATTTTACACTAATGGCACAATTGATATAAGTCAATATGAAAATCAATGCTGAATATTTGGCACAGTACAGCGGTACATGGCAGAATCCACTGAGAGCTATTACACTGAAAAAATTAAGAACCTGCAAGGAAATAAATACGAATTACATGTAAGTAAATTACATAAAGGTTTATGATTTCGATTATGAAAAATGGTGCCATCTGTTAAAATTAAAGCAGCCCTTAACAGGACAGGAAATTGCTTTAAAGTTAAACATTATCAGTGGAGAAAACTGTAAATGCACATTTTTAATCACACGGTAGTTTCCTAGTGTCCTCAGAAATAGTCCCACATCCTTAAAACATGTTCTCAACTTTGAGCTCTTTGAAAAGCCAGAAAAAGAGAGAAATAGGCATGGGAGGAGGAAAGAAAATAAAAATGTGCAATGAAAAAGATATGTGATGAAAAAGAAAGGGAAGTATCATCTCCCTCAGTACCTCAGTACTAATTGTAGGTAAGAGTAGGCTAGAAAGGAACTGGTTACAGGAGCATTAATGCTGCATTGTGCTGAGCTGGCCTACTCATTGCACAAGCAGCATCTGTGTTATCGATGAACAAAGAGGACTTCAAGGACAAGGACCAAAAGGAATTTGTGTTAAAATGCAATTATATGCTGAAAAATGAGTCTATAAGTGGTGTCAGTGAGTTCAATTTTCACTGTTGTGAGTGACTCCTGATGAGATTTACTTGACTCACAAGGCTTTCTCATTTCCACCACTAAAATTCTGCCTGAGATCCGAACATAAGTTGGGCTGTTTATGGTCCATGTATCATCATCTGTAATAAGGAGTCTACATTTGGGACTTAATTAATACAGCCAGGTCAGAATTCAGCTCATTTCTTCCCAGAGATGTGTTGGCTCTGCAATGCTAACTGGTGTAAGGAATAGCACATACTTATTTTTCCGCAGGAGTCAGCAGAAAGACTGAAAATACACAGGACAAAGATCTACTGTCATTTCTTGCAGTCACTTTTCTGACCACATATACTTTTTTAAAATAACAATTTTTTTTCACTTGTCACAGCATTTGCAGTCCTTACTCAAGGGGTGTTTTGTCAGAAAAAGCACTCGAGCTCTATGGAAAATTATCGGCACAGTTACACCGCATTTTGCAGCATTCTGCTTTTTTCTGAGGCTTGTTAGTCTAGAAGTGCAAGTAATTCTTCTAAGTAAAGGCTGATTTCATTTTTCACATTCATAAGTTGATCTCCCAATTTGCTTACACAATAATGTGCATATTATTCAAATATCCACAGGCTGTGGAGGGGTAGCAATTGACCTTTTATTTTTTGTCTACTCTTTCCCTTTCCTGTCTGCCAGCAGTATGATACTGTGTAGAAATACTTATGAAAAGGCTTTTTTGACTTCCATAGGAAGGCTGCGATTAGAGGATGAGCTAGAGATATATTACATACAGAACTTCAAGTTCAATCTGGGCTTAGGGATAACAACAGCACTTTGTCCTCGTTGCTACTGGAAGGGAGTGATATGGGCAGAGCTACCTCATGCCAAATTGCCGCAGACTGACATTCTTAATTTTCAAAGGTAGGAAAACTGCCACCTCATTAAGAAGAACACCGTGTTATTAGTTTATTGGCATGGTACCAGCATTGGAAAATGCAGCATGCATGTCCTTGTGACTAAAGGCAAAAACCTGGAGAAGCTTATAGAAAATTATTTCTTTGGACAGGAAGCAGAAAACAGTGGCTTTGAAGAGACCTGAAACACCAGTTAATAGTAAAGAACTTTCTACTTGTGAATATATCCTCCCATTGGATAATATCGTTCTAATCGGTGCATTTTCATTCACTTCAATTATTTTAAAGACTCATAAAATTAAAGCAACTGATTGACATCCTAGCACTGAAAACTTCACATTCCAACAAAGGACAGATGGTATCACAAGAAGGTCAAAGTGCACTCCTATCATAATGCAGATTCCTCCCTGAACTCCCCATCTTCTACATTCTAGTGACACATGGGAATAAGATTAATAGAAAGAAAAAGCAGCTTTCATTCTCAACAGTCTTTCTGAAAAATCAGCATTTCCAGCTTTTCAATACTTATTTGCCACAGCAGGGAGCTAATCCTTCAAAAAACCCCAACCCAATCAGCCAACTCAACTGAAAGAATAATGACTTCTTTGAAGTTTCCTTTCACTGCACTGGGAAAGTTCAGATGCTCTTGCTGGGACAGTTCAGATGTCCCATCCTGCACTAATTACAGGACAAGTCCTTCCCATTCATTTTCATTGTTAATTGCAAGAATCCGAGGAAGGTAGGTTCATAATGAGGCCACTGTTGATTTTTGCACAGGTATTAGTCTCTAGCCAAGAGCTAATTCTTCATCTGAAAAACTTTGTTTTCAGGCTTCTGAAAATGCTCTTTCATTCCTAACATGCTTTAATTGACATGTAAACTATCATACATCTTGTTTTTCTTTCACATGAAAGATTACTTGCAAATGGAATGTATCCAAAATGAATGGCTCTGCTCCATCATTGTACACTGCCCTTTGCAGAAGAAACTACTAATCTGAGAGATGCATTGTTTCCGTTGGGATTTACAGCCTTGCTTCGTCTAATTATGTACGATGCATTATCCATCATACTGCAAACTTCTTCACAGGACTACCAAACCCAATGTGTTCCAGTTAAGGAAAATTGCTGAAACCAAGCTACTGAAAGCATATGCCACCTGCAATCCTTTATTAATTTTCAGGGGGTACTGCACCTGCTGAAGTTTGCTTTTTTTTTCTGAAATGATATAATTTATCTAACTTTTTTATTAAGATATCATTTTAATATTTTTCCATTTGAAAAAAGCCTAATTTGCTGTCATTAACAACTATAACACAGTTGTTAAACTATGCTGTTAATAAGTAAAAAAATTTAACTAAATATTTTAGATGTAGTATAAACAGATTCAGAAATACCTACTGGGATTAGATGGGTCAAAAAACTGCTTCTTGATTATAAAGCACTTTAAATTTAGGTCACAGATTAAATACAGAAAAGGTAAATAATAAATGATAGTGTTACCATTAATAACTGCTTGTGGATAGAGGAAATGAAGTTGCTTTTGTCTGACCATTTTCTACTTTAGTGATAGACATGTTTCAACCACAGTTTGTAAGTGCATGGCTGCTTTGTCTTCAGTCTTGAGTTTGTAGAGAGATTATTGTTTGTTGGAAAACTGTTATTAAATTCCACTGCCTCTCTCTTGATTAAAAACAGCAATGGGATGAAATTTCTGTTATATCTGCACCTGAAACTTAATCCTCTCAATGTCTTCTAGCAATAGTATAAATAATTTTTACAAAACAATTTTGTAAATTAAAAATAAATTTAAAAAAAATAAAATTACAAAATTATTTCATATCTATTTGGGGTTGCAGATGGCTATAATGGCTCGTCATCTAGATTGCTAGACAAATGCTCTTCACATATCCTAAAGCAAATGCACCATTAAGGAAATAATTACCAAGTTTGGGCAGTACATCAGAGTGAACATTTCTTCCCTAGCTATAGAAGTGAACAGGAGAGGACTCCATAGCTTAGACAGAGGTGCTCAGTGCCACGTTAGCTGTTGTGGGCCAACCCAACCAGCCTTTAACTCCCACATCAAGAACTGTTCAGTTCTCCATAGGCTCTTTCTCGCATCGACCAGTGCTATGAGAATGTCTTGGATGCCCTGGGATATCTCAAGTGGTCCGGGACATCACTGTGTGGGCAACTGGATCACCTTCTTATTACCTGCTTTGCTGTTTCAGCTCTTGCCTTTGTTTTTCTGCAATCCCCTAATTCCTCAATGACTAAAGGAACTAGGTTTCTTGTGGGGTTTTCGTTCCTAGATGGCAAAAATACTATAATCAGAATGCTCACATAGAACAAAACCTTCCAGTGAGAGAGTACAAAACATACATTAACTTCCATTTACCTTCCTATGGTAGACACATGCAGTAGGTCTCCAGCAAACACTGCGCCAGAAGCTACGCATAGATCTCTTTATTGAGTGAGTAAGAGAAATGGTGCAGTGCCAGAAGATACACATGGTGCCTACATAACCAACTCTAGTTGCAAGTTTTCCACTGAGTCCCACTTGAAATTTTAAGCACTTGCACCACCCAGACTCACAGGTAGAAACTCTGTAACTATGCATTTCTTCTGTCTAAGTGGATTTCTGTCAGTCTACATGCAAACTAAGAAGCCAATGCACTGCAAACCAGGACATTCATTGGGAAGTCTAGTTTACAGAGCCAAATGCATAGGATGTTCCTTTTCATTCAGCTTGTGAAACTAATGCTGTTTAAACTGAACCACAATTTACATCCCTGTTCAACACTACTGATAAGGCACACTACAAAGTGATTAAGGCATCACTAACAGCAGGTCTTTCAGCAATTTCCAAGTTAGAAAAAGAATCCTCTATGCTCGTTTTTTTTCCCCTTTTTATTTCTATCCTGGAGGTTCTGATGCACCAGCACATATCCATACATGTTGCAAACCAGACAGAGAAAAGTAATCAAAAAGAGCAGAAAGTTACTTCAACTTTCCTTTAATCTCTTTGCTAAAATCTGTCATGTTCTGCCCAAGGTACTGTCATTTGTACAGAACACGCTGCACTAAAGCTTCATTCATACTATCCAAATACGAGAAGTCTGGAAGCAGCCATAATGAAACCAATGTCAGACAACCTCAGCTCGCACCAGATTTCAGCAGTTTGACATCTTCAAATACAAAGGACAGCTCTTTACTGCAGTTTTGGAAGTGTGTCCATGTTTCAGACTGAGACTTACACATGCCTTAGTATCTGTGGGAGTTTATTTTCCTCTGTAGCATTTGTAAAATAGATGAGAATACAATCCACTAGGCAGTTTATTTGCCATTTCTGGGAGGTCTGAGCCAGTCCATTTAAATTCTTTAAAGCTTGCCTCACTTAGTTGGCATCCTAAGCATAAAGGAAGAGGCACTATCAATAATCTACTGCACAAAAGCTGGCTATAAACATCATCTTGATGACAGATTAAAATCACATCTCTGAAGGGAGAAATTCCATATCTGTACTAGCACAGATTTATCAGTCTAGAAAAGTCACTTCGAAGCAGAATAGTTAGTGGGTCAGTTGAGTTGGCTTGCAGAATCACTCCAAGAGGGTGAGCTTCACATGATGGGATAAGTCGTGTATTTTGTTCATTGGAAGACTGTTTCTTGGGCCCAACAATATTGTTAATAGCTATTGCCTCTTACTCTAAGATTAAAAACTCCAATGCAACCAGCATTCAAGTTAAGGGACTGTTCTAGGAAGCATGGTACATTGAATAAAGCTCTTACGTGTTTGTTCCACACAGAAGTATGAAAAGAACCAGAGACCTAATTCCCTTCAGAAAACAACAAAGAATTTAGGCAGGGTGTGTATGAGGGATGCTAAGCTTGTATATTTATATAACATCACTTTAATTCCAATTTTAGGGGTTTTTTTTAGAGTTCAATATTGTTACAACACATAGGTGCCTAAACAGATTCTCTGCAGTTCCTGTAATAAAGCCAGTCAGAAACAGTGTAGAAGTTGGGTATTTCCAGTGCCAGCCTGCTTAAAGTATAAAATATTTCAGTGTATCAAAATAAATGTGAGGTCAAACAAAAGGTGCAGATTAAAGCTCATTGCAGAGCCCACCTACCACTTAAACTTTCTGACTGTAATCTAAGGCTTTGATTATGCGTACATTTAACTTTGAGTCAGAAGAGTGAGATTTCTTGTAAAAATTAAATTACACATAAGCACTCGCAGAATCAGATTCTCATACACACTATTTACTCAGTAAATCAAAGAGCCAGAAAAATGCACGAGATCCGAGAGAAACAACAAACAGATTCCCCCTGGAAGAGCTAATTTAGCTACTTACATTAGACTCAGAGTGGCTTTAGCAGTTCAATATTTAGACCCTTATGTACCATGTATCTAACCTGGACTACAACTTGACTAATTATGTATTAAAAGCCTTGTGCTTCTATTGAATCACATGCCTATGCTGAAACAATCCTTAAATATTTGTAAGTAATGAATCCTATGGACACCAGAGATAATCTCATACAAAACTAAATGGAGTTTTCTATAAAAATAGTAAAAAATCTTCATACGTACTGAAAATAAAAGGATTAAGGATACTTGACGGCTTGCAGAATAATGCCCTATTGCAATTTCATTTGAAGACTTGTCACTTGTTTCAAAACTGACAAAAGAAAAAAGAGCTTTATTCCATATTTGATCAATAGAGAATTTTTAATAAATGTTTCAGAGACTTAAATTATTAGTAATATGGTCACAGAAATCTTACACAAATCATTATCTCTTTGGGAGCACCCTAAAGAAAAATTTTCAAGTAGGAAAAAAACATTTCTATTCCTCTTTCTAGAAAATTTCAGCCTCTCATGCTTTATGGAGGAACTCTGTGTGAATGCAAGGCTTTCCTGCAGAATGCAAACCCTTAAACATATGTTTTTCCAGATTTCACTTTTAATTTAACAAAAAAGCAAAGTTTGGACCAAAGATGACTTGCATTGAATTGAGTGTGGATTGAGGGGTTAATGCCATATTTAATGCATCCCTGTAGGTAGATATGTTCTTTAGGACACCGGCTATTAACCCCTCTGGGACTTTCAATGGTTGATTTTGCTCTCTGAATCTTAGTTTCCATACCTAAAAAATGCGAATGTAAGAATATCTGTGCTCCGCTGTAGAGCACTTTTAGATTTTAAGGGTGAAAGGTAGATATTAACGTGAGCTTCAATCCTCAAATCCTGAGAAGAAGTATACACAATTATGTCTGATAGTCTGAAAACTACCAGAGTGCTGCTAAAATAAGTATGGGAGCTGAGTGCTGCTGTTACTTATGCTCATGGAGTATCATTAGAGTCAGTGAAGGTAGAGAATATAGTAGGGTTTCGATTCACAAATTACAAGGGTGGTTTTTTCCTTAAAAGCAGTTTTAGTGGAAACAAACAAAATTTTAAAAAGTGACAAATTATTTCCTTCATCATGGCAGTATCATAACATATCATAACCTCTTTTTTCTTTGGGGATTTCTATGGCTGCATGAACTATAAAAATGTTATATTCGAGGTACCAAAATATAGGCAAGTACAAAATAACTTCTACTACCCAATCAAAGCAAATGTAACCTTGAAAAAAAAACCTGTAGACCAGCAACCTCCATCTGTTCACCTTTGGATCACAATAAATACCTAATTCTTGAATTACTCCGAAGTATACAATAAATGCCTTTATCTACAATGTAGCAAGTCAAAGCCAGCCTGGCAAACCATCAGGCATTGGAATCATTTGTGGTAGGATCTAAAGTACTATTTTGCTGACTGTAGAATCCCTAGGCAGTTTTGTTCGGTTTATTTCATGCATACAATATACACGAGTATCTCTAAGGCAACAGAGAGATCCTGAGCAGAGACCAAAAGCCTCTCAAAAAAGATATTCTGAGAAAAGCCAGTTCAAGAAAACACTTTATTCTGAGGTTTATTGGAAAGAAGCTCTACCATTACAATCATTAACAGCCTGCCATAGACTCAAGTAGAAGCACATTTTTGTAATTTAAACTATACTTTTAAAGTATTTGACTTCTGAAGATGCACACAATGAGTTCATTTCAACACAAGGCAGGGTTCTGGGCCCAGCTGAATTTACCAGTGGTGACCAATGGGAATAGCATTTATCCCTTCCACACATTTCAGATATCGTCTTTTGTGGCTGCTGCACCTTGGGAGGGTAGAAATCAAGTCTCAGTTTTGAAACGAAAGGCCCTGTTTAAAGGATTGGCTGACAGAATAAAGACAAAGTTTAGATAAAAACCAGCACACGCATACCTGCAGATAAACACACTCCTGTGCTGGGTCCATTTCCCTTTCAAGAGCTATTTATATGTGAACTCTTAACAACTTCTCATACTGAAATGCTGAGCAAAATCTTGCCTGTACAGTTGCATCTGGCTCTGCAAGGCTGATTTTTTTTCATTCAGTGCTGTTCTCTGTAATCCCATAGACCAATACTTTGCTAATTGTAAAATGGACTGATAAATTTTAAAACTGTGAATTCCTTTAGAAGAGAAACATATAAATTACCAGGAAATGAAATAACCATGTTTCCAGATCAAAATACTAAAACTAGAAATATCTTATTACCAGCCATAGTAAACTCTGCCAGTGCACTTTGAAGTGGAAATTCAGAGAATTTTATGAAATTCTGCAAATCTTGAGTTACACTTGAAATGCATTTCCACTAGGTTATCAGAACTGAGCAGCTACTCTATGAACAGTAATAGGTATATTGATAAAGAAAAGCAATAAAATTATTACCACTGTGTGGAAATTATTAAATGCTTTATTAAAAGTATTCATCTGGAAAAAAACCCCACCACATACATTTCAGCAGTTACAGGTTTTCCTGCAGGCCTGCATCTGAGTTCACATGGATAATGAACTTGCTTGTGTTTTTGTTGTTCTTAAGAGAATATTTCCTTTCTTATTCCTGTGTGAGCCAACATCTTGACTTGTTTGTAAAATAAAAAAAAAAGAACAACCAAACCTTCAACAGAAGATTTACCAATACTCCTGTGTTTGTTTGAACTCCAACCTCCTGCCAGTGACAGGTATAGGTTTAGTGCAGGTTGAGCTGTGCTGGGGCACTAAGGAGTTTCCAGATAGCCCCACTTCCCTGCAAGAACAGCAGAAAATCCCAACACCATACTGTACTTTTTTGTTCTCCAACTTAAAAAATTCTGCAAATGCACATATATGTAAAAAAAAA
>NW_010207249.1:0-272 GCF_000695765.1 Mesitornis unicolor
GGACTCCCTCCTGGGGACACCTCCTTGCCAGGGCTGGGCAGAGGATGGGCGCACTCATCACACAGCTGCTCCGTGCTGCTTGGAGCTGCCGCACTGCAAAGCACCCTCAGGGTTTCTGCAGGAAAAAAAACCACTGAATATTCTCTTTTTCTCTGTATTATCAAGCAATTTTCATGTCCTTGCAGCTTTTCCACCTTTTCGGGGTCTGATGTCCCTGAATTTATCAAGGAGATAAGAGCAGAGCGGCCATAGGAAGCCCAAACCTGGACTGT
>NW_010207249.1:419-642 GCF_000695765.1 Mesitornis unicolor
ACCTCTGCCCGCAATTGGCTGCCCCCTCTGCCGGCTGAAATAGAGAGAAACCCTCATCCCGCCGAGGAAATAAATGGCTTTTATTTTACCAATAAACATGGGGTTATATTTAGTGCCCATAATCCAGTTTAACGGAGACATTACATGGGCTTTGTCTTTTTTGTTTATATTAACAAGCTTGAGCTATTACTTTAATGGTGTGGATAAATACCCCGGGGGTTTA